>NW_026273354.1:110000-135000 GCF_020536995.1 Dreissena polymorpha | reverse complement strand
ACGTCTAACAGTTTAAACAATCACATCTCTTCCATAAAATATTTGCATAAATTAAAGGAAAATCCACACATTCAGTTTAAGTACAATATGTTTTATTAGGCCCCGATATCGTATGTTCATTATCTTTAATGTGTTTTCCTTATTCAAATGTATTTTGTTTTCTGCCTTGGGACGTTCCGAGATCGTATCTGAGATATACAAGTTTCGAACAGCATTAACTTTTAAGTATATGTTACACATTCTCATACACTTCTATTTTATGTCCGATAAAAGGACATATACATCAATTAAGCCACGCTTCGGTTGAGATAATGAATTTGTTTTAAAACATTATTTTGCTCACTTGTCGTTGCACAATAATAGTAACCAAGTCTAAAATCGTGTGTTATTGAACAATAAACCATTGGACACCTTGTTTTGGGGTGACAGGTTAAGATATGCAGAGGTTAATTTCATTTTTGTTTGAATATTTGATGATTGTTGTAGCGATTATATTCCAATACTATTACTTCTATTAAGCATTGAATGTTAGTTGTGAACCTGGTGTGTGTGCCATTGTAAATTGTCTGTCTGTCTGTGTGTCAGTCTATCGGTATCTCTGTCTTTCTGTCTTTCTGTCAGGCTGTCTGTCTCGCTGTCCGTCTATATGTAAGTTTGTTTTTATGTCTGTCTGTTTGTATGTGTGCATGCGTTTCTAGTGGGCGGGCGTGTGCACGGTCAATCAGGCGAGCGGGCGTGAGTTCGGTCAGTAAGGCGAACGTGCTTGCGCTCGGTCAGTCAGGCGGGTTATTTTCGTTTTTAAGCACACATATACCTTTTATTATACAATATAGCTGTTCGTTTCATAGTATCGCTGATGAATTAATAGTTTACATTTAAAATTAAGGTAAAGCGGTTCTCCAGTGTGTTTCGTGTGAAATCTTATGAAGTATATTATACCTTTAAGCAATACATTAAACCCGTCAAATATAATGATTATGTGTATGTGATGTGTTCATGGTATATCAACATTAATCGAAATGATTTACAAACTAAGTTCATGTAACATTTATTGTGTTTTTCGCCCCGAGATATGATATGGTAATCAGCGTTTATAGGTTTTTATATTCATATATATTTAAGTATGTACGAGGACATTTTTTATCGTATCGCATAAAAGTGTTCGCACCATTAACTGACAAAGATATATCAAAACGTTCCCAAAGCCTTTATTCGATTGCCGAAAGTATAGAGATTCTCACCATTGAATGCATTCATGCAAGGTTTCGAGTAATGGCTTGTTTTGTTTAATATGTTGACGCACTTAAGAAAATATATATATTCAAGTCAGAAAGAGTTTGTAAATAAACCATTCACCGTCGTGAATCTAGTGGAGACGTGGGGTATTTCAAAATTGCTGATATCGCAAAAAGTCTTAAAAGTTACTGAACCGTTGTGTAGCCCCTTTGATTACACTTCAAAAAATAAATTATGATTTGAGGGTCGAGTATTAAACTGTTGTTTCTGATAAATAAATGCATGACAGCTACAATAGGTTAACGTCGAATGTAACATATACTTGAAACTAGTAAGACAATGTTTTATACAATCGAAGCGGAAAAACGGGGGAAAAGGTTTATAATTTGACTGAATATGCTCTGCTACTTTTAGAAAAAAAACGTTTTTAAAATCCACACATATTGACTACAGCTAAACCCTAAAAGATATTCAAAGAAAAAACTATACAGTGAACAAAATGTAAAATACTTGTTTACATGTTTAAAAAATACAATAGTTTGTGTTTACTAATACAAACATCTTGATGAAGGCTTTACACGTCTAGGGTAAACAAATATTTAACACGATGAAAAGCCGTTTTTTTTGTTTGATGTATGTGGAAATTTTGAAATTGACTTATGTCCGGCGCCCGTCATTGTAAGGTGTGTGTCGTTACCTAGAATCTACAGAACAGTCCCCAATCCGCATTTGAATATGATCTCTAGGGAACATTGTCATTATTTTATCTTGGCGATATATATTCAAGGTATGAATCTGATTTACGTGCAACCATTTGTTTCAAACTAATCAACGCTCAAACAAGACCAAATTGCAACTATCAAAGCCACATGTGATCAAACTTTGTTGATCCTTACTCATTGTTGATATAAAAGCAAAATAAATTGTATTACGCAGTAAAGGCCGAGTGTTTACAATTGTGTTTAAATATCGGAATAGAGCGTCTGAACCGATGTTATAACGTCGGAATATTAATGCTGTATTTAAGTCTTTAGTTACATTATGTAGCATTTAAAACAATAACGTTTATTACCATAACAACTATTATGGTATTCACTATTTTGATATCGCTGCGGTATTCTTGAAAAACAGTAGCACTTCTATAAGACTATTTCCACTTCTGAGCATTATAGAATCTAGCAACTATACACATTTACTTTTTGAAAATGAAATATGCACTGGACAACAAAATATTGTCCATGTTCATGCGGGGGTTTAACAGGTATGGTCAAATAGTTTTACGCCTATGATCATGAAATGTCTCATCTTGTTTTGAGTAGCGTAATAGATGCTTTCTTATACTGTCGTGAACTGAACACTCTTCGACAATATGAGTTGACCCTCTTAATTATATTCAAGAACACTGAATGCAAGTATGTGTCTCGAGTGTCGCAATTGTGTATGTTTAACAGTAAATACATATAAATCTGAATTTGAATTGATGTGTTCTTATGTTAAGACGTTTTAAAAGTCTTTGCAGCGAAGCGTAATATCTCACAAGTCGGTTTAATTGGCAATTCACATCGGTCGGATTGAAACACATCAAGCACATCTAACGGCTCCTTTATTTAAAAGTGTTGTAAAACTTATACTGATATTTACTCATGATTATTTGAATTTTGCTAGAGGATACATTTTAAAATTTAAAACCATCTTCAATTGTTATGCTCCACCCTTTTAACATATATCACACTATTATCGTGCCTTCTTAATGTGTTATTGATATCTAAAAGACATTTATAAACAATATGTTGTATTGGCTATTGACGATTGAGTAACATGCGTATTACTTGATATAAACTACGTAAGCGTTTTTGACATAAGTATTTTCACCAAATATCCACTGAAATTTCGATTGCCAATGCCCCTGTCATTTAACCCAACCTAGTAAAATTAATAATGTATACATTCGTTATTACAAAGAATTTAACAAATAGTATCAATGCTCTTAAGTTATAATGCATGATTCCCAAATAAATGTCTAATGATACATTGCCATGGTCATATTAACGAGACGATACGTCAACAATTCCCCTCAAACTACTTCAATGTTTTACAAAAGACTATTATATTTCAAACAGAAATTAAACATAATGAAACAAATGAGACGAAAACATCTTACCATTTATATACAGAACATCTACACAAAAAATACTGCTCTGCAACATACACAACCATATGCGGGTATTTAACGTTGTTCATAAATGTAACCCAGTCAAAAAAACTCCCCGATCGCAATAGGGATTGAACACAGGATCACCCGGTCAGACAGACACTCTACCGAGTCATTTTTACATTACAACACTTAAGTACACTATTTTCAAATGCACCACAAATTGGTATTATTGGCAACATTCGACTAATACTGACTACGTCATAGCCTAGATTTTAGAAAAAAACCTAATATGTGGTAACATACCCTGTAAAAGCAATTAACATTCTTTCGGAATCACATAACGTATCGGCCGTTATTATTTGAAAGAAACACCTGTTGATGGAAGACATGGGACAGCGTAGTGTATACCTTTATATAAGATGGGTTCTCTAACGAAAATAGATTTCCGGATGACGTCTTCTGAATATAATACAAGCTTGACATAAATTTACTCTTCTAACTTGGCTATGTTTATGACTTTGTTTCACGTATGTACGGGCACGATTACCGTATTTAAGTTTAGCATTTCTTTAATCTATATCAACCGCTTTAAATACGGAAGCATATCAATTGAAACAATAACCAACATTTTCTTATTCAGATCAATGCCAAGTGCTTGTTCTTGAGAAATAGGGTCAACGAAAAACTCGAGGTTATATCATGTTTTTTATAGACCCACTGGTGAAATGTCTTATTCTTATGCGTGCGTCGTGTTAAGTGTAGTCAGCAATACCAGTGAGTTATGAATATAGATTTTCAAAACAAAATGACACAAGTTTCATGTTAAACAATTATCAATAAATACACAGCTAACAAATTCACCTTATTAGCACGTTTACTTTTACTTTTTCACTCCAGGTTTACCTCAATATGTTTGCTGTTGTGTAACTGTTACTTTTGGTACAGACGTTTTTACGGTATGTAGAACGTGGAAGAACACGTATATTATTATTGTTGTACTAAGCTGTTATGTTTAAATTTAAAACATTTATAAAAACAATCGAGTGAGTAAATTGTCAACATTATCCATCAAACAAATGGTATTGACCTTGAATATACGTAATTAAATTAATAATGAACTAAACTATAAATTCATCAAACAAAACTCACACTTTTACCTTAAAATATAACTAAAAATCCACATCATGCAAAAATGATAAAATATAGTTACATCAAAATGTTCTCGAGACCATTTGCCGTGTATAACCAGTAATTTGTGTATTTTTGGTAGGGTATCGAAGGAACAATCCCACAATTGGGATCAAAGCCATGATCCTCCGGTGGATAGATGGATACGCTTTCCACTACTCCATGACAGAACAAGTATATGCAGCTCATTTTCAAATACATGGGAACAATATTTAAAATATTGCTTTTTAAATAATATTTCATTAAGAGTGTATGGGTTAATCAAGTTACAGAACACTTCAAAAATAAGAATCATATTCATGCATTTTTTCGAGCAATTTCTACTTCTTATCGTAGAAAAAGAATGTTCAAACTAATTCCTCACTACAGTTTTCTGAAAATCACATACATAAAAAACTACAGTTATTTCATAACAATAGTTATGCACATGGTTTGCTGTTTTTGACTCATAAGGATTAACAGTCAAGCAGGATTGCAAACCTGTTTCCATATCTCAATCAACTTCGAAGGTGTAACTTGATGAACTGTTAAGACGTTATCCTTTTTGTAATCACATATATTACTGGGCCCTGCGAGGAAACCTGAAGTTTGTTTTAACAAATATCCGAGTCGCCGAACGCACAATGAAACGTAGACGTCTTCCAAATGGAAGAAAGGCACTTGCGGAGAAACATGGTAAATATCCGACACGACTTTTATGCTGGTCATGTATCCAGTCCCTGAACAAAAGCCTGGAAAAAACTCCTCCGGATAAGAACTGAAGGAGGCGTACCATTTAGAACGTTTATCTCTGATTGGTGATGCTTTTTGGTGACAATAGCCGGTCAGTCCTGTTTGTAAATAGTTTGCCATACCGGTTCCCGACAACATTTTTATTATCGAAGGAACATTGACCCACATGTCGTCATCTGTTTTCATAACAAATTTTACATTAGAACATTTTGTGGCGGCCCATTTAAATCCCATGATGGTTTTATATGTTAGATTATTGTAACTGTCTATAAAGGTCTCCTGAACGATATCGTGATATATTTCATTTTCCCTCATCACAGATTCTTGTAAACTGTTTTCTGCTGTTTTTCCTAACAGGAAAACGTGCCTTGCATTTGCAGTATTGTTATTAGTGTATGACAACCACGTCCGCCGTATCGTCTGTCGATTTAAGACATTATGATGCACAGTGGTAACGAATATCAGAAGATCTATGTGTTCGCTCGTGTCCAATGTGTCGCAGATGTGGTCGTTCTGAATAACATACTCAAAATCATGTTTAAAACAATTATTGCATTCACTCTGGCGCTCTGTGGAATTACGTATCGTGCCATTAGTGGTTGATTCGGTTCGTGTTAAATTCAGATCAACAAATGCATCTTTTTTGTAAGTGGTTACATTAAGTGGCAGATGTGGCTGGCTGGAAGCTATGGTTGTTTTAATAATATCCGCTTCAAGGTCGAAACGAACATTTTGCTTGTTTTCGAATCGTAAGTCACTGTTCGCGGTAGTTGGTAATTGGAATGGTCCGATTGCTTTAAATACGGTTGAGTTTGTAAAGTTGAAGTAAGACGCATGATTTGATACATTTGTCGTGTCTGCCTGTCTTGTTATTGAGATTGCTTTAAGAGTATAAAATGAAATAGATGATTCAAATAAAAGGAACAGGAAACACACAACAATCAGTGTAAAAAAACTTAAAAATAAACCACGGGCGGTCAATCGACATTTACAAGCCCTCAAAGTTGTGGTCGTTCCGTGCATATTTAGATATGGATGAGAGATGTTCATAGTGCAAAATTAACAATTTAATGACAAGACACATTTGGCATGTGTGTTCTTAGCAATTTCCGTTTTCATTCATTTTCCATCGCTGTTTCCAACCGGACACCGTAACAAATAATTGGGTCTGAAACAAATAAAATATGCTAAGTATTTACTATTTACTATGTACTATAACGTTATCACAGTTAATATTCAAGCGAAACAGAACATCCTGGCGTCGATTCATGCAAACAATATGAATACCTGGAAATATTTGTTTTTTGCGTTTCATAGCTGCAAATAATGGTAGTACCATTAGTTGCAAACTATAAATTTGTATAAATAAGTTCAAATTTTAATCGATCTTGCGCTCCAAAAATCTTCATGACTATTAGCGAAAACGTTGATTTGACATAACTTTCATGATATTGAGGATGGTAGTAAACATTTAGCCTGCACGACTGTATGTGCTGATAAATGTAATATTATGAACGTAATTTGTGTAAACTATCACGCGTTAAAAAGTTGAAATATGTTAAAAAAAAGTTTATATTAAAAAACTTAGTGATTTAATGGGAATCATAATTAAAGAATCAGTATATATATATATATATAAATAAATAAATATATATATCTATATATATATATATATATATATATATATATATATATATATATATATATATATATATATAAATATATGTGGAATTATTGAAACTGCTTTAACATGTACATGAACTATGAATTATACTTGATTAATCGTGAGATCATGGCGCTCTTGAATCGGTTAAACTCTTGTTGACACGCATTCATAGATTTGGCGCTTACTTAAATTGCATCTTATTGTATCAATGATGATTGACCATAATAGCTGGTATCATGCTTATCAGAAATTTCGAATTTAGATCGGATGTATAAGTGTTAATACATCTTTCTATGGCAAATGAGTATCATGGTAAAGTTATCAAAGTTATGTCTTCCCTATGTTAAACTGATAAAATAATTGCAACATAATCAGCACCGTTAAAGTAATCACCTCATTAAACTTAGCACATGTAGTTTTATTACACAATACAAAACACAACGCCAAATTGTTATTCTGAGTTCGGGTTTAGATAAAAATGAAATTCTGTTTCTACTTTTTTATAGTAGTGAGGGCTTATGAAACTTGTGTCTGATGTATGTATTATATGATTATAATAATGTAACATGATCAAAGCTTTGTACGGTCTTATGAATAACGAATGCTGTTCAATTCTTACGACCAAAGTTGTATAATCAATTCTTATCGATGATATTAATTTTATATATATATATATATATATATATATATATATATATATATATATATATGTAGTATTAGAATATTTATCAGTCTTAAGCTGTAGCTGTAATTACTATGACAAGTGTTTCCCTTACGTATTCATTCAATACAACGACATTTGTTTCCAACATGGGCTCTTGTTATTATAAGTGTATTATGAACTGAAATATATTCAATCAATTCTTTAAAACACTGCTTGCGCATGTGTATACAATAAAAATAATGTCACACATCCAAAACTTCATTTAAGAAATATAATATTAGTTTTCGAGACATATATCTTTTGTAAACTTGTAGCGGATTTGCAAGTGCTCATTTATCTTTTAAATGTTTATCCTTTCTGAGAAGAAGAAGAAGAAGAAGAAGATGATGATGATGATGGTGATGATGATTACGATTTCAATGACGATGACGATGATGATGATAATGTGATGATTATGATGATGGTGATGAAGGTGATGATTATGATGTTGATGATGATGATGATGATGATGATGATGATGATGATGATGATGATGATGATGACGATGGTGATGTTGATGATAATGATGATGATAGTGCTGATGTTGATGATGATGATGATGATGATGATGATGATGATGATGATGATGATGATGATGATGATGATGATGATGATGATGATGATGATGATGATGATGGTGGTGATGATGATGATGATGATGATGATGATGATGATGATGATGATGATGATGATGATGATGATGATGATGCTGATGCTGCTGCTGATGATGATGATGATGATGATGATATGATGATGATGATGATGATGATGATGATGATGATGATGATGATGATGATGATGATGATGATGATGATGATGATGATGATGATGATGATGATGATGATGATGATGATGATGATGATGATGATGATGATGATGATGATGATGATGATGATGATGATATGATGATGATGATGATGATGATGATGATGATGATGATGATGATGATGATGATGATGATGATGATGATGATGATGATGATGATGATGATGATGATGATATAAACTAACGTTGCGTAATTCTCTAACCTCAGCCCCATCATAAAGGACTCACTTTACAAAGAAAATTATCAATATAGGATCTTGCATGTGTGGTCGTTTTGTATTGAATTTAATAAACGTGTCATCTAATTAAAGATAAAAACGAGACTTGCCGAGTTTTTATCTTTATTTAAATGACGAGTTTAATAAAGTCAATACAAAATGACCACGAATCTAAGATTCATATTAAAACATGACCAACAAATTTTCTTTTTATTTTATGCTCTTTTCATCGTTTATTACGTCATTTCGTTACATAAAATGACGTCATTTCACAGTTATATTACACAATTGAGCATTACGTCATTTCACTCCTGGAGAGTAGGTCATGTTATAAATTAACGATATTTACAACAGTAACCTGTCAAAAGTTCGCATGCTGGTTTAGTAATAATAATAGGCTGAAGCTATAGACACCACATGTGTAAGAGAAATAACATGGTCGCGTAAAATCTACAAGAAATAAATCAGCCATTTAAATTATTATATATAATGAAGTCTACATAATTTTGACTTAATATATTTTATCACGGTAAACATAAGACTTAGACAAATTAATATGCAGTACAATTATACAATTACACTTATATCAATACTTATACTTAAAATTTAGTGAGTACTCTTACCTTGACATAAAACGTCCTTTTTATAGAAAACACGAATGCACATAACCAACAATCCTTTTCATGGAAGGTAAAGTCATGTGATGTAGGTTCACGTCTCATTACACACCAATCGAACAAAAAAGAAAATTGCGTGGTTATATTAGACGATCTACCAATGTCAAAATTGAAAGCGTTAACCAGCTAATTTTGTTAACAGCTACGCAAGGAAGCATAAATCACGAGCATAAACCTGTTAAATATGTTCATATAAAAAATATGAATATCCACAGTTTTATAAATTCATATTAGTTTTAAAGCAATATATAAAGGCTAGTTGTGTTGTGTTGAATACGTTCAAACACTTTTGAAAGACAAAGTTCGGCATGAAAGCAAACACGACGTACACCAAATAAAAGATTATGTATGCATTATTGTAAGCATGAAACTCACATGCCATGTAATAACACGACGTACACCAAATTCAAGATTATGTATGCAGTTTTGTAAGCATGAAACTCACATGCCATGTAATCAGGTTCATGATTTGTTATGAATTCAAATAAATCCAACTATATTTAAGCTAGTGAAGACAGTTATATCCAAGTTCTTTATTTAAAGTCGTACTTACTTCGCATTCCCTGATATATTTGATTATTACGACAATATTCATACAATTTGACTGAAACTTAATCAAACATTTGGAAAATATTGATTACAATACAATACTACTTCATACTCGTCACAAGATTCATTTTATGACAACACACAACTTAAATATGTATTTATTGAACACAAAACGTGTCATGTCTTATGTGCAGTCGATAAAATCAAAACCAGTAAAAAACTGCATTACTATAATGTGTGTGCAAAATTATAGACGTAGTAATGTTTGTAAATATACGTATATACAATATGTTAGTCTCGTGACGGTCAAACGTATTGAGCTGTTAAAATAAGTTTCTTGTTTGATAAAGTTTTATACACTTCAGAGACTTTTAAAGAACATTTGTTCACATGCGATTGTAAAATAATGCTGAAAATGAACACACTTTAATAGTCTAAAATAATTGAAACAATTTACTTCTAAATTATGCATTAACGATGCTCAGTCCACGACCCATAAACGGCCTATCCAACATGCTTGATTAATATTGTGATAAGAATGTCATAACAAAACTGTTGTCGGCAATATGTTTTTCTAAACAACGCACATTTTCTGAGCATCTTCTGTTTTTAATTTAGTAGTAAAATTCGAACTCAGTTTCATTTTAGTACATTTAATGTCAAACCTGCGACCTGCGATCATATTGCCAAATCGTTCAGACTAAATGTACATACATTTGATATATAAATACGGACAAGCACAAAATAACAGGTATAACACTACAATGATAAGATACCAACTATCTTAATTAGCTGTAACGTTATATATTTATATATTCCTCTTGACGGATTTTAATAATCTACACTATCATAACATACTTTAAATTGTTAGGATTAAATGAAATACGAATAAGATCGATATAAACTAAATACAAACTGACAGGAGAGGCTAACATTTTTTAAGTTCTTTGGAAAAAAAGCGTCTGATATGTATTTAGACAACATGGTTATGACAATGTATGTGTAACAAAATCAAACGTTTAATAAGTCAATCGAATTATCAAAACTTTACACCGCTATGATGTAACTAATTAATTTCATGAAATCTACATTTTCTTACTCATGTATGTGTCTATATTAGATTATTTATCATGTGTATGACATATAATATAACAAAAATGTTAAATTTCAAATTAATTTTTGGATATACATGTCGGAACATGTGGTGCTTTTGTACCAGAAGTAATTATCATAATAAATAAATATATGAACTATTTTGAACACATGCCACATTTTAACAAAACATCTCAAGTACATATTTTACAAACTAACTTGAACAGACGAAGACGTAATCCGTAACATTAAACCTTATAATATAGTTAACTTTCTAGGACCATGAATATGTTCAAGAAATTAAAAAAAAGAGAAACTTATGATATTTTACAATACAAGTCTCTTCTTCGTCGGAACAAATAACGAGCAGACAGTGTGTTACAGAATTTAACAACGCATCGAGGCAAGGTTCATAATTTTTTTATAAAGGCTAATTTATATTTGATTTCGAAATCAAACTGCTGCAGTCATGTTTTTTAAACATCTATCAACATTGATATGTATTAAAAACGTACACCACACACTATTTACCTTATAAAGTTTATATTCCACTTTAAGTCGCTCATGATTTACTGATAGATGATACTCAATAAGTTGGTATTTTCTTAAAGAAGATGTGTATTTTAAATAATGCCATAATAACACTTGGTGTTATATATATGTGGTTATCAAATGTTAGTTTTTAAATGCAGACACACAGATAAAAATAAAGTCCGTTGTTAAATAAATACAATTGCATCAGTAGGGATTTAGTACCATTTACGTTTTGGTGAAAATGTGTGACTATGCCCACAATGCAATTAACATTGCAAGAACGCATTGTATCGGAAACTATGCATGTCGTTATTGCGGCTCAAATGCAACCATATGCAACTAATTTCAAGACACAATACAAAATAAACATAAAATGTCGGACAATCCTTGCGCTTCTAAAAAAACGCATCAGTGATTTGTTCCCTGGGCTATACAGAAGCGACATACAATTCTTGTTCCATTCATAACAAAGGCTCCATCTGGATGTAAATGTGCATTATTTGTGTACACAATAAACTTCACATTGACCGTACATCACTCACAGAAGATAAACTTCCGAGCTAGGATTAGCAACGTAAGCCGCTCTAATATAATTTTGGAACGTTCAAGGTTAATGATTTACACTGCATGACCCTTTGTTGTTATGCTTCATGAATGGCTTTGACTTTGTTACACTCTGTGGGACTATGCATTCCGATGGCGGAACTATAACATTGTAAGTTTATGAACGCTGTAAATGTTCGAGACCAAAATTTTACACAAAAGCTAAACGTAAAAGTTGTGGTCTTGTTGTCAACTATATAAACTTGTTTTTCTCGAACGTCGAATAATAGAAATAATGTAGGCGTTTAAAACCATTTTGGCTGTGAGTATGCATATATGTGTTTCATCTCAACAGAGGACTCTTGAGTTTTAAGGTATAACACTATAATTATTGTAGGCGAATCGTATTATAAAACGCTTGGCGATGAAGTTTTCATGGGCGATTTCAACTCACGAGTCGGCGGAAAGAGTGACTTGTTAAAACAAAATAATTTGAAACGTTATATCAACAGGCCCGCGATGAGTTTATCTGCCGAATAGCAAATACTATGTTTTTGTTACAAACCGATCTGGGAAAAGATTGTTAAATCAATGCAAATAATTGTAAATGTATTTATTCTACACCAGTGCCTAAAGCAAGGAATGATCAGTTGTTATAGTTTACACAAAGATTAATGTGTTGTTGATTATTTAATTTCTTACTAGGAATTGTATGACAAATATGTTGCTTGAATGTCAATGAAATAAGTGAATTTTCGGATCAATCTGCACTTAAATTTTCATTTAAACAAATTAATAGAGATGACACTTTAAGCAACGCATATGATCAAATAATTTGGAATACTGCGAATTATAGTAATCAATATACCGTAGGTAACATATGACAAACCCAACCAACAAATTTGACCTACTTACACAGTAGTTATTTTTCAATATGAATTGAATTCGTGTATAATAATTGATGACTTGTCTATAATCTTAACAGAGAACAGCTAAACATTTAGTACAAGCGGATAAACGCAGTGTTTTAACGCGCAGGGGACTTTAAATAGACACATATGTTTCTAAACGAAAACATCATTTTATAACCTGCCAAATGATTCAACGCGTTAAAGTTTTAGAAGCTATGCGGTCATTCTGAAGGAAAAAAACACTATATGACTTAATTCTTACATTTTATTGTGTTCACTGGTGGCATTATGTTTTTACTTGAAAGGCTAGACCAGTTCTTGAACAGATATGGTTGATAAAATAAATGCTTGCAAATAAGATTAAGCACATTTTCTCGTTGCTGCTTGAAAATAAAAGCATGCTATCATAAATAAACGATTAAAATCGAATTGTAAATAAAATAATATTTTACACGCGAAATAGAACTAAATATGTGTGTTTTACTATGATGGCGTAAATTGTGAATAAATCAAATGCGTCAAATAGTGTCCGTCTATTAAACACGTATTTAAATTCAAATCAGAGTTTTTATAAAAGATCGATATAATTGTGTACATATGCACAAGGATCAATTGTGTTATGAAATACAATTATTTTGAATTAACAAAGGACTGAGTGCAAACATCTAAATATCGAATGTTTTCTATATATTGTTAACATGGGAGCGAATATTCAATACACCAATATCTCTAAACAATAGTCTTAATGTCATGATAGTTTATGCCGTAATATGAAAGATGAGCCGCGGAGTCCGAGATACATTTAATGTCTAACCAGCTCTAACATCGACATTTGTTTAAGCTATGCTGTATATAGTAGTATGATCGATCAAATTTATACTTAAAATAATATTCTATATGTTCATATGTATGTAACTGTTTGTTTGGTTTGATATTATTTTGCTGTATGCAGTAATTTTGAAATATACCTTACTGGGACCTGGACCGATACTCAGTCGCTTATAATGTTTTAAATAAAAACGAAATTATAAATCAATAGAGATGACAAGCCTGGGTACGTATTTTCCGATAAATGCATCGTTAAATAAAGTAAATCACTTCATTACAATTGTAAAAGAGATCCGTGAAGCAATTCTTAAAAGAAAATAAAACTGTTGTTTTTTATAAACAAAAGCTAGTTGCCGGACAACAACAGTTATCAGACTTTTAATCTACAAATATTGTAAGAAGTACTCTTTATTCTTATATTATTGAGAAACTCGAAGTCGGTATAAGGTTCAACATTTCCTGTACGCAAACCATAAGTATGCGATATTAAACACAGATAATTTAAATACTCCACGATCATATACCACGTTGAGCAAATTGGAAACATTAAACTATTTAAAGAATACAAATTCGATAACCATATCTATAAACACTATAAATATACAGTCAGCTGCACAAACAGTAGACACAACTTATTATATCACACGTTTCTTTTAGTCATCGACATTTGTTACGTTCAAAACACAAAACAAAAGCCATAGTGACAGAATAAAAACTCTCCAAAAACACAAATAAAAATAAACTGACATCCGGACACTGTCTTGGCAGGGTTATAATAAATTATGTTGAGTTTACAACTGTTATAATTTTAGTATCCAAACCATAAACATGTACATGTCCCAACTTGTATTTTTTCTGAAAACATGCTAACGTAAATACAAATGGAACACTGTTATAATTTCAAATTGAGTGAAAATTTATCCACTTAGTCTTGGGATGCAATCACAAGCAGGAGATTTACTTTTTTCATATGAAACCTAAACTAAAAAAAAATCACCTTAAAGCTATATCTCGCCAAAATTGATCGGCATTATATTTCGTATTGACCAGATAGAGTTAGAGCAATCTAAACGGGTTTTTGACACGGCAGTGTTGGGATGTGTATACCTATTATGATCAAATACAACCTAGGCGCCTCTCGAATATGTTAAATAAATAGTTGTTAGGGTAAAGGTAATTCAATCAGGACGCACTCACAGCATGACATTCATAAAACCTATCCGGAACATCAATTGAAGTTTACGACATCATATTTCAATTTAAATAAGAACAAAGAACTATTTAATTATTGTTTTATGAGCTTTTTGTGCCGTAAGTTAACGGTTAAATGTGTATAAACCCAACATATGCATATTTAAATAGAGAATTATAACAATGGTGGGTAAAATAAATGAACCTTCTTATACAATCTTTATCAAGCAAACATGGCTTTTCCATTGCAATAACGAATGTCATAATGTACATTCTACTTGTCGGTATTTTTTTTAAATATCGCTAAAGCAACTAAATTAAGAAGTTGCTTGAATTTGAGTGCATTTGCGTTCAATTTGATAACAATTGCTGTTATCATTTCGTATATGTGTATTTGTCATGATAACAGTGGTACTGAAAGTAAATGAAATGCGACATATACATATATATCGCCTGATTCCTAGTCAGCTTCATGATTGACGAAACATACACATTTTTATGAACTTCAAAATTAACCTACTTCAACATGTCAGAGCTGCTACTTGATATAATCTCCTGAATGCGAATGACTTACGCATAATCGAATCGTTGATTACATTTAAATACAATCTTTAGTTTAAACTTATTTATTTTAGCTCGATTGCATAGGAAGTAATTCCTACTTATTTGAAATGCTCTCGAGTCCGTTTCCTGGGCCTAGAACCAGTACTTGGTGTCTAAATGGGAGATCGAAAGAACGCTCCCACAGCGGGGATCGAACCCGTGACCTCCCGGTCGCTAGGCGGACACCATATCCATTACACAACAGCAACCTCATACAATCTTTAACAAAAAGTGCGTTAAAAACCATCGTACTATTTATATAGGTAAACGTTATCTCAAAGTAATTCATACGCGCTTAATGATCAAATCGAGTGCAGTAAATAAAAACATTATCAAATCTCTACTTCGTAAATGTTGAGATTTTGAATCTATTTACCATTTATGGTTTGTGTGTCTTTATTTCAACTCAATGCTCACTATGCAAATGAACAGCATCTCCACGCTAACTAGCTGTGTTAAGCACGATATTCTGCTTTTTTGCAATACGCATCTTAACTTAATATGCATTCAGTATGGTATTTCAACACGTGCTACCTTACGATGATACATGTATAGTTTGTGTGGGCGTGTACATGTGTTTGTGAATGTGTGCTAGAGTGTGTAAATATTTTCTGGTACGTTAAATCAACGATTATATGAATAGGCGGAAGAGAACAATACATTTGATGAATCTCAAGTAAGGTTTCGGACCGGCTATTCAGCTACAGATAATGTGTTTAGCCTACACGCGATGCATAAAACATATTTGTCTAGAAAGGGGTGGATTAGATACCATTACATACATATTGAATTTAGGAAGGCATTTGATAAATAGTCCACAATGTTATGTTTCAAGCACTTAATAGAAAGTGAATTAAATGTAATTTCAAGAGAAACATTCGATTAACGATGTGCGTGGATTAAAAAAGAACTTTTAACATTATGAAACTAAACGGCACGGTCCCATTGCGTGAGTGTTTTTTCTGGGTAGAAACAGTACTAAGTGTTTATAAGGAGATCTAAAGAACTCTCCCTCAGTGATGATCCAACCCCCTGCTTAGCGAATACAATATCTATTACGCCTCGCTGTCAGTATTTTGTTGGTTTGAATAGTGTTTAGTATAATGAGCCTGGTAATGTTTCACCTTAATCATAATATGTTAAGAAAGTATATGTTATGTTAATAATGTTCAATTTTCTAAATCAAATTGAACAGTCGCAAACAATGTATACTCAATCAAAATAAATAGAAACATAGGTATTATGCTAATACAATCTTCTGCGAGGAAATAAAGTAAATTGGGGCATAAGTAAAATATAATATGTATACTATCAGTTAATGTTAAGATTTGGCACATTCGAATATATACCGTATAAATATGTTTTCATTTGTATGAGTAATTTTTATAAGGAGCTACGTTTTTGTTTAAGTATGTTTAATTTTTCTATTCAAACGTGCAAAATCATGATATGTATTACCAACTTTATAATGAAAGCTTAAACCTTTCAAATTTTATATCGACATGACGTTAAATTGCGGATTCATTAGCTATAAAGCTGCCTAGAGAGCTGCTCACAAAATTAAATCGCGTTTTATGCGCAATTAACAAGTCGGTACATCAATCGAATATGGCGGTGGGGACCATATATTACAGTTGAATGCATTATACTTACAATACGTTTTTAAAATGTCTTTCACAGTAAGCCAATATCCTGGGTTGAGAGAAATCGAATATAGCGGGGGTTGGGGGACCGTATTTTTCAGTTGAATGTATTCTGCATAAAATATGTTTTGAAAATATCTTTCTCATTAAGCCGACACGCTGGGTTAAGAATTAATTAACTAATGGAATTTCCCACCCATAATAGCGGGATCATATGGTGCTTGTATTCAGTGTAATTGTTCACTTTTTGATTAAAGCAACACAATTGGCACATTTGTACATAAAATTATTTTATTCAATATAAGCTATGGACCCATCTCCAATTTTCAAGATGGCCGCCATTTTCAAGATGGCCGCCATGATGGCCGCAAAAATTTAGGAAATTACATGTAACTGCCATAATTGATTAAAATATTCTGTTTTTGGCATTGAAAATATCTGTTCTGTTTTATATTATAAATTAATTAAAATATGTTTCTACATGACAAAAAAATGAATTTAATATTGCATATAAGTCAAAATGGCTTCCAAAATGGCCGTTAAAGTACCAAAAATAGGCTTTTCCTACTCTTATCTATAATTTCAATATTCATTGAACGTATGTTATATAAGCAAATGTTTTTCTTTTTTGTATTTACAGATACCTTCATTTGTATAATATTCTCAGCATATTGTGTCAGTCCTTAAATAAAGAAATAACTGCATTCAACGAGTTCATACTTCCAGATCTTAAAGCTGCCTTAAAATCTAACCGCGGTCACATCCTCCAGCACATATGGTGGTCGTAATCGTCGCCATCGTACTTTCGCACTGTCGCCATCGTATTGTCGCACTGTTGCATGGTCGTCATCATTCTATCGCGTTCTCGCATTCTCGCAATCGTACTATCGCATTATCACCATCGTATTGTCGCACAGTCGTCATCGTATTGTCGCAATGTTGCAATCGTACTATCGCGTTCTCGCATTTCAACCTCTGGATTTTATTGTGTAACCACGATGGCCCTAGCGTATTCTGTAGTTGTTCACGCTTTTCTATTTGTTTCATTACAAGGGATATCAATTTTTAACGGTAAAAAAAAACGATCTGAACCAGAATACCCGATCTTGCGTGACTTAATTGTAATTGAAGTGCTCATGCAAGCTGGGCAAGACAATAATAACAACGCTTTCACCTGAGATAACGTTGTTGAAAGAATATTTCGAATGGGTGGAGCTCTGGGGTAATACGGCGGGATAGACACACAATGTATCATGAATGACGTCGGTTGATTCATGCGCGGTCACTGTATAACTTGAATACACAATGGACTGCTTACGAAATAAAATATCAGTAGGTTGCGAATGACAAATTAAACATATTACATCATTAAGCGTGAAAATAAATTTATCCTTTCAAAGCGTATTAATTTAAACCTTTCTGTCGATTATCGATCTTAATAAAAGCGTGATACTTACTAAACTAGTTGTTTTGTTACGTACAAACCCTAAACTAACTGACAGCGACGTATTTAATCCAAGGTATATGTGAAAAACATCCGCTCTTCTTTTGCCTATTTTTTTATTAAAGTGTTATTCAAGTTTCGATCGATTTTTTAGAAATATGTTTGAAATTTGCTATACAAATAGCAGTAACCCACATGTCTTTATAGTCACCTAAATGGCTTCATTCAGCTAAAAGCGTACTCCGAACGAGAATGAGTCATTGCGACAATACGATGGCGACAATGCGATAGGACACTGGCGACAATGCGATGATACGATGGCGACAGTATATATTACAACTCTAGAAGCCGCATTTATTTAGGACACTCAGTCGTGATATAACATGGTCAGCCTGTTTAACTTGACAATATGAAGGCTATTTTTAGAATATATGTCTAAGGTGGTAACAAAGTAGATCACAAGGTCAAGTCAACATTAGTATCATCACTCCTTGAGCGGTGTGTCAGTTGGGGAAATAAGAGACGACAACACAATGATCCTCTGCCAGTCCGGTCTGTTGTGGGCTGCTAAGAGTAGCTCATCCATGGTTAGGGAGGTCCACTCTTTCACATTGTCCATCCAGCTTTTCTTCTGACGGCCTCGACGGCGACCTCCCTCAAGCATCCAGTCTTGCACAGAGAGTCGTGCCTTGTGACGTTTATAAACCAAACCAGCTTTCTTCGTTTAATGGTCGTCAGGAGGGGTTCTTGTTGGCAAATACGTGCTGCTGTATTGTTCCGGACATACACGTTGGTGTTACGTTCTGTCTAGAAGATGCGGAGCAGTCTTCGCAGACACTTGTGTTCAAATGCCTGTATCTTACGTTCTGTGTCAGTGTAAATGTCCAGCCGAACAATCGGGCGGAGAGTACACGGGACGTGTAGAGTATGTGTTTGGTGGAGAAGCTGATGAAGCTTCTTGTCCACAACCTGCCCAGCCTGACCATCGCTGCGGTTACCTAGACAATTCTTATTCGGACCTCACTTGTACTGGTTCCATCATTGGCAAAGGTTGCTCCCACGTACTTGAAGCTCGTCACTTCTTCAAGCTTCTTGCCGTTCGTGTTTATTTCTGAAGTGGTGTTGTTCATGCCGTTGACCAAGTCTTAAACAGTTGGTGTTTAAAGCCATTTCGTGTGTCACACCACCCTAACGCCACCGTTGTTTGGTCACAAAAGATCCCCTGTACCAATATGTTTTACAATCTAACCAAATAATCACATTATCTGAATTACGGATCGGAGTCATCTGAAACTGTTACAAAACGTGTATTAAGTAGTTGTAATTTGTATTGACCATTCATGTTCCATTCATATAAATTATTTCATCGCATTTTCCCCAAATAAAATGTGTGGTGCCAAATAATGATGGACGCATATGGCCTTTGTTCTTGTTGCGTTATTGTGGCGTTTTGGGCGAAGTTTATTGTAAAGCAAGAATATTTTTTATTTGCTGTAACGATATTTATTTACAGTGTTTTCTTAAAGTATTACATAATTAGGTTCGCACACACAAACAAGTTATATTGTTCAGCTTTTATCACATGATATATACAGCCCACGCGACATTACAGCCAGCACAATAACATTTGATGTATTAACTTAAAAACTGGTAAACGCATATAAACCAGTTACGTTTGATAATTACGCGCCAACTTCATGATTTGATGAATATATTCAACTGTTGTTTCAGTGACTTTCATCGAAAATTCTATTGATGTTGCCCGATCCCCAAGCCTTTAGGAAAAGTATTTAAATCATTGATAAAGCAAATGTTTTTTTTTAAATATTTGTTTTGTAGAAATAAATCGCAGAATGTCGCCCACGCACTTTTTGTTGAAAAGTGAAATACCGGTATAATGATGTACCTGTCTTAACATCGTAGTCATTATTTAATAAAACAAATGAGCCGCGTTCTGGGAAAACCGGGATTAATGCACGTGAGTAAAGCATTCCGCACAGGCTAATCAGGGACGACTTTTTCCGCGTTTATGGAAGTTTTCGTTTACAGGATGTCTCTTCTAAACGAAAATTTATTTAAGGCGGTACTTTGCATGTTCACATCATGATCTTCAACTAAAACAACACAGAATTTGCATAAAGCTTAATTTAATGGTTAAATAAGCGTATGCAGATTATGTAAGGTTTGTCTCACCAATATTATTAAAAACTATTTAGCGATCATGCGATCACACTTAGACATTGGGTTCTTTTAAGGTTTAATTTATTTTGAATGTTACCCTGGTATATATAATGAAAGATTAAAGGGTAGTGTTGTTTGTTATCCATGAACTTTTCCAGCAAGTGTGTGAACTCAGATCAAATATTTTCATATAGGAGTTAATATGTAATGATACAAATTGCACACGCCAACCCATGCTGTGTACAAATGAAACTTTGCTTGCATAGCAGATCAATCTTCAAAAATGTAAGTTAAATAAAAGGGTGAAATAATCAACTTACTCACTAAAGTATAACTTTCCATGCGTTACTTATTAGTGTTTGCTAAGTCCTTTAGGTTAATGAGATATGTGTTTACAATTAATAAACATGGTTTATAAAAACATGAAAAGATACTCCGGCAACAGTTATTCCACGTTTTATTATAGTTTGCCTTTACATAGATATGTTGACAATTGTTCGCAATTTCAAGTTTATAACGTGTTGTCTCAGCTTCAAAAAGAAAAGAACATTGAACAACCGGAGAAGTAGAACATGAATCACATATACCAAAAGTATGTAGTCATTCATTATTTATCATCATGTGGCATAGGTAAAATTGTAAAGCGTTACAAACGCGAAACGGAATAAGAGTTTTTCTGTTTTTCTGTTTTTGTTAAATTGTGTTACAGTACGTGGATCGCATATATTAAGTTTGCCTTTTAATCCGAAGGATGCCGGTTCAAGCCCCGGTATTAATAGGTTCTCAAAACAACCATTGTGCCTATAGGAAGTGTTGTTAAATAAACTTGGAGATATACTGTAATATATTAACTATTAAATTTACACTAAATTACAGGCAAACATTTATGCACTTTTTTATTTTAAATCGAAATAACAGTATTCATAATATCAAGGGTTTAATGTGTTGTTCTTAACGTTATAATTTTTAAGTTTTACAATAAAAAAGCTAGTTTTATTTAATATATTTCTTTCGTTGTGTCTGTACATACTACAGAGGTTCTTAATCTAAGTTGTCACCTTAAAATCACCGTAAAATCGTACATTTACGGTAAAATCATTTCGTCATCTACGCAATCAGCAGCATAAATTAAGAAATTACATGTGCATCATGATACGAATGTTCAGTATTATCACTGTTCGTACATTAATTGATATATTTACATCGGCATTTTGCACTTTTTAAGCCAGATGTTGTGATCATATTTCGCATGCGCACTTTCGTATTTTACCGGTATTTCACAGTTTACGATAACACGTCTTAGATACAAAGTCTATCAAAATAAAATAAAAACTGACGGGACAGTGTATGAGTGTACATGTATCGAACATTTCTGAACTGTTCATGGAAATTACGTAAACGATCAAACAAATGTACTACAAAATCGTTTGCAATACGAATGCGGAATATAAAGTCAACATTAATATTGTTCTTCAGCAGTATCTTACAATGCTTGGACGTTGTTAACGTTATTCATCTTCTAATATGAATGCCAAAAAATCAGCCATTTCACAAAATTTTGCTTTTTTAATCCCTTGTTTGACCTTGCGTGTGGCGTAATGGGGACGTGGTTTACATTATTTTCTTCGTTACGTATAATTTCTTGCTTGTTTTTTTAATATTATTGTTAGTGAAATCAAACTATTTAGTTACCATTTTAAACTCTATCAAGCCAATAAGGTTGAGTCCTCTTTATCATAATATGCTACAGTCAGTAAACATTGTATACCCATTTAAACGAAATTCGAATGCAACGAAGCGAACAGTTTTTTCGCTTCACGAAAAAGCCATCTTTTGGTCGATTGGTTATAAACACACATTTGGTAATTGATCGGCAAAAATACTTCAACGATAAGGCATACATATTCTCATTTAATCTTGGGATTACGGATTTCAAAATAGTGAAGGTATGTAAATAAAAATTATTTATTTTTTACAAATGTATGAAATTATTTCTTTCTTAAAGATATGCAGTCACTGCACAATCCTTTTATTTAAAGCCATTTGGAAAAAAAAACTAAAATAATATTATTTTATTTTCTGAACGACTTTTTTCGTAGATGATTTTATTTAATTATAGTTGTTTGTAATCACAAAAATATAACGCTTATTTGAACTTAAAGTTTATATATTGACAAATAACAATATGCCTGTCTGTGGTTTAAGATATAAAAAAATCAATTTGATTACAAATCAGCAAAATAACATTCCCTACATATAACTGTATCGTTCCATAAATAAAATCTTATCAAATTATAGAAACCATGCGATCTGATTATTCGGTATGTCTTGCGGAAACCATTTTTGTCGCTAGTCATAAATTGAGATATGTAAAGCTAAATTGAATCATAACCGTCAAGTTATCTGAAAGTTTTGATAATAAACCTCCTATATTTATGAAATATAAATTCTAGTATAAAAGCTTAGTAAGGTATATAGTGTATGTTTAGATAAAATTGATAGTTTAACGTTCTCAAACATAGAACATTACTTCTCTAGTTCACAATAAAAGGAAGGGACAGTGAGCGTGAATCGAGTTATTACTGGACGTCGGACAACATAATGTCTCCGTAATCATATTAAATGTCAAACAATATAGAATAGCGATGCGTCTTTAACCAACAGCCTTTGCTTCTATCTTAAAATCGTAACATGTGTTGGTTATGACATTTCAGTCCCCTATGATATGACCTAGCCTCGCTTTGGACTCACTTTGATATTTCACTTGGGATATTTCAAATGATATTTTTCAAATGAGAAATATAGTATGTATACGTTTGTAAACGTATTTAGTATGACTATGTACTTAGTAAATAAAATTTACTGTTTCGTCTAGTGCTAATACCGCTTGCCAAAAATCTTAAATTTTTGTTGCTGATGACTATTTACCCATATCTGAAAAAACTCAATCAAACGTAAGTTTCACTTGAAATACTCGTTGAAGGCTATTCAGTCTCGCAGCAGCATCGTTTGCACCTAAAATAGAAATAATTGTATGGTGGTTGCATATGACCATCGATATAATATGCATTCTGCTGGCAAATACTTGAATACAAAGGGGCTGTCCATTTGGTATGATTGTTGTTTTCTGTGTAGCAAAATCTAAGCTGCATTTTAAATGCCTTAAGTATTCTGATGCGCGACACTTTAAGTGAAATATCTTGCCTGACTACAAAATTTAGGGAAACGTATTTGATTGTTTCTGGGCAGCCCAATTCATCGAATGTCACAGGGGCCATCAAGCATTTACCAAATGAATTTGTGCATATCATATGCACATTCTTTTTTAAATGACTATTCTTAGACTGACATAAGGTTTTTTGCCAAACTTTTGTTAAATAAGAACTGCTTACTAAGGAGCAAATAATGAAATATGGCATACACATATACTAAAAATACATTAACGTTTATAAGAAATAATCATTTTGAATACCATTATACAGTGAAACGATTTAATGCATCGGATTGTATTAGGTGTCCGTTAGCATTTGTGACAACACGAAGATCGCTTAGTTAAAGTTAAATTATGTATATGGCAGTCAGGAGTAGTTATGGCGAAAGCTTTTAAATCAAACGGTTAGAAACCGGGTAATCTTTCGCGTGAATAGTTTTTTTTATGACTTGAGGTCTGGAGTTCTGATTTGTAAAGCTGTACATTAGGTGTATTTAATGACACACTTAAAACAAAGCACCGTTTCTTAACTATTCACTAATAAAACGTATATTGTACACTCAATACTCGCTATTGTATGTAATGTCTGCAGTAAACAGGGTGCAACATATTCGTAGAGTTTAAAAGGCGTGCTTACTTTGTTATATTGGCAATATGCTTAAGCAGTAACATGAGCGTAGTTGAGTACTATTACTACTACTACTACTACTACTACTACAACTACTACTACAACAACAACAACAACTACTACTACTACTACTTCTACTACTACTACTACTACTACTACTACTACTACTACTACTACTACTACTACTACTACTTCTACTACTATTTGGCAGTCATGCGTATCTCATGGAGCTGCACATTTTG
>NW_026273354.1:87500-105000 GCF_020536995.1 Dreissena polymorpha | reverse complement strand
TCTTATTCAACAAAGAAATGAATTTTCTTTCTGGAAATGAATATGTCTTGCAAAATGTTTACAAATGCTGGGTCAACTTTTAAGAAATAACACGATACACAACTCGCATGACCCAGTTGACAATGATCATGCAGTCTTTAAGACTGAAATCTTCACGGAGTAAAGGGCATCTTCACTACAAAGGTCATGTACCTCGATACCATAATTCAATAAAAACGTATGAAAAAAACATTATTACCGTTCTTGTCGTTACATTATGCATCAAGACTAACTGTCCAGCGCCGTTTGAAACCTTTGTTTACATACATTTCAACTAACTGACATTTTAAAGACACGAGTGATTTCATTGGTCCAATGCGGAGGTGTGTCTTTACAACTGGAGATTGCATTCAACTGGAGATTGTTATATATATATATATATATATATATATATATATATATTTGATAGTGAATTATTTTTTTCAAAAAAGTTAATTTTTCGTTATTATATGATTATTTATCATTCAAAATGATGTTTTCACTAATTAATATCATAGCGACACGGTAACCACCTGTGAAACAGACAACACGCGTTGAAATGATCAATATTTATCACATTTTTGTCGTGACTATTCAACACGTGGACAAAGACGAATACAGTTTCGTTTTAATTGGGCGTACCAACAGTTAGTAGTTTCCACTAGCCCAACCGATGCTTATGTCTTTTCGTATTACAAGTTTGGTTAATATAATGCTTTATTCATTCTACCATATATGCTAACTTATATTTTACATTGAACACTTCACTTTGCATATTGATTTGGAAATGTATTGTCATGTATTTGTTTATGCTCGATTTTAATCTATGTAAATGTATTTATGATAATTTTCGTTCAATTTTCCTTGTTAGAAAACAAATCCATATTTTGTATGGGAAAAAAAGTCTCATGGGATTTTATCCCATTTAAAGAGATTTATTAATGTAACTTCCAGAAGCACTATATTTTATCATGTTATAAACAATCTACGCAATATTAATCCGGTTAATCGTGTTTGGAAAAAACAATCCCAAGGGTGTTTTGTTACTGGGGGATGTTTCTTCCCATTGGATTTTTTTCCAATTTGATTTCTTCCAATTTTTAACTATTTTAAAGTCGGATAAAAGTTTCTAAATGCGAAAATAATATTAATAAAAATACAAATAATAAAAATAAAATAAAATAATAATAATTATTATTAGTATGAGAAATAAATAATAATAATAATAGTAATAATACATAATAATAGTAATAATACATACTAATAGAAATAATAATAATAGTAGTAGGAGTAGTAGAAGTAGTAGTAGTAGTAGCAGTAGTAGTAGTGGTAGTAGTTATAGTAGTAGTAGTACTGGTAGTAGTATTAATATTAGTATTAGTATTAGAAGTAGTAGTAGTAGTAGGATTAAGGTTAAGGTTAGGGTTAGGGCTACAATTAAAAAGCAGATATACATAAAAATATATAGCATGATATTACATCAGATATGGTGCTTTAAAAAGTTTAGATTTGTCTGCATTAAAAGTCAGATAATTTTTTAAGAGAAAAAATTTAATATTCACTAGACACTTCATGCAGAGCATACAAAACATATCAATCATACAGAGCATACATAGCATGCAGAGCATACAAAGCGTACGGAGCATACAAAGCCCTCAAAGTATACAAAGCGTAAGGCACACAAAGTATACAAAGCATGCAGAGCATGCATAGCATGCAGAGCATACAAAGCACACAAAGTATGCCAAGCATACAGAATATACAAGGCATACACAGCACACAAAATATACCAAGCAAACAAGGCATATAAGTATATAGAGCACACAAAACATGCAAAGCACACAAAGTATACAAAGCAAAACAAGGCATATAAAGTATATAAAGCACACAAACACATGCAATGCATACAAAGTATACAAAGCATACAGTGCACACAAAGCATATAAAGCATACAGAGCCTACAAAGCATACAGAGCATGCACAGCACACAAAGCATACACAGCTAAGAAAAATACTAACAGCATATAACATTTAAGTAAAAAATAACCCACGTGAGGCACAAGTAAAACTTTGGAACTAAATCAAGTACACAAAGTAGAACTTCATAACTAAATGATGTGATGCTCCCTTGCTGTGGAAATTCCATTCAATCTACAGGTTTGCACTTACAGATGTTTCCATTCCACAAACTAATTAAAGTTTTAAATTATGAAAAATATGTACATTTTCTAAAGTTTTCCGGTAGGGAGTTCCACAGCGAGGGGGCAGCATATCTAAACAAATTTTTACCATATGTTGATGTGCGTACCTGTGGTATCTGTAAAATATTGGTGTATCTAAAATTTATGGTTGACTGTCTCTTAACAACTTAATCATTTAACAAAGGTGGAGAAATTTCATTTATGACTTTAAATGTTTCAATAGCCATTGATCTTACACGTCTTATTTGCAGGGACGGCATGTCTACCCTATGTAAAAGATCACTATGGAGTGCTATAGTCGTTGTATATAAAACGAATTTCCCTTTTTCTGAAGTTTTTCCATCTTTTTAATATTAGTTACTGAACAGAAATGCCAGGTCATTGGGCAAAAATTAAAATTTGATAAAACAAAAGCATGGAAAATTAATAGTTTGTTTGCTACACTTAAATTTCTGCCAACTCTTTTTAAGATGTTAATCTAAGTGGCAGCCGTTTTACATAATCCTTGTATATGCGTATCAAAATTAAGTTTATAGTCTATGGCAATACTAAGTAGTATAACAACTTTTTCACAAGTAATATCGGCATCACCTATCTTAAATGAGTTTTTTTTTACAAAAAGTCGATTTTCCTAATGCAAAAGATTGAAATTTGTCAGGGTTAGCTTGCATTTTGTTACAGTCAAACCAATCAATAAGAAAGTTGCTTTCATGTTGTAAGACACTTATAAGTTTATCAAAGTTTGTAGTGTAAAATGAAAGAGTATTATCATCTGCATAATTAAAAAGGGTAGATTTGTTTATAAAATAAAAAAATATCATTAATAAAGACGTTGAACAGAAGGGGCCCCAGGATAGACCCCTGGGGTACTCCTTTTGTTATACTGGCCCATGTACTAACTGTATCTCCTATTTTAATCATGCGGCGTCTCATCTGGGTCTACGCTGTTTGCCAAGGCCTTTGTTCTAGGCGCTAGGCATAAATGGATTTACGAGAGCGAGAAGCCTAATACATCTGAATACATATGTTGTATTTACCGCACATATATTTCATAATATTTCAACGGCACACTGTTCTTCCAGTTTTATTTGCAATTCGTAAGTACGTCAAAGGATTCAACAAGTCCGCCTTAATTTACAATAAAAACACAACATTATGTTCAGCAATTGGTCAATTTTTAAGTATGGCACAAACACATATCATATTAGACATAAAAACATGATTGCAATCGCATATGGTTTAGTCTATATGCATCCACAGTCAAAATCCGTATTTTAATACAGCTATTTTATCCCTAAATTGTTAATAGCAAAACAAAATATTTATATCGTGTCATATGATTTGTAGAAAGCTGCGAGATCCGGGAAAGGCCGCACGTTAATATGAGGATTCGTAATGGGTGTTTATCGAAAGGTAAAATCTATTTTTTTATTCAATGGCATGTAAACATAGTTTCGGTTTTCGAGACATGTTTTGTGTTTGTGCACGTACCGTAATGCTTGATTTACAGGCCTTTACAATGTATGGATAGTAATTAGAGCACACATGCAGAGGCGTGCAATACATGCAATACGTAGCAGGTAAACTGTTAACGAGGACGTTACCAAATTTTATCAATACACCTCATACAATTTTAATGGCAGTTAATTAATTCTGAATTAAATCCAGCATGCAAATAACTGGATCTTTTTTTATATATATTTACGTTTCTTTATGGCGCCAAAATGTTGAATGTAGAGCATTATTTAACAGCGCAAGATCATAAATATATATGCTATTTCAAAATGACTTTTTGTTTGTGCAAATATCGGAACGCTGAGCCCGCAATGAGTGTCCATGCAAGCTATTCAATAGAAAAAAAGTTTGTTTTTTTTTGTCAGAAAAAAAAGCCTCGTTAGAAAAAACAATTACTTTGAATGAAATTTTAAAGAAAGTTTTAGAAAACTTAAACAATCGGACGGTGTATATAAATAACATATTTCAAACAATAATGAACATTGTTATAATTATAAACTTAACATTTTAAGAGCAAACGATTGCACCCACATGTAATATTTCCTTTTGAATGTATGTGAAAAGTTGATGCAATTTTATACAATATATGAGTTGATAAGTTTAATTCAATAGTTGGGTAATTACATTTACGCTAGTGTTTTGGGCATTTAAAAAAATCGGTAAGTGGAACCGCACAGTAAATAACAAGCACACACCTTTTTGCATCCTACGTGTGCTATTCAAAATAATTTGATAAATCTTTACAAAACATAATGTACCTACGCCCAGATAATAGGACACTAGCAATTTGCGTTACGTGTCAGATTCGACAAATACAATGACATTGCCGAAACAGAAATAAATAGAAACTGGCAGTTTCAGTATATTGAATAAACTATTTTTGCCACAATTATATATAACGCATATAACGAATATCAATCTAAAAGCAGTGCAATAAAGCCAAGATTCGTATAGTATAATTGGGTTGGCACACTGAAATGATCTCTATATACTCTATAGATACATAGCATAACAACTACTTCGCATCCGTTTAAGCCTTAGTTATGCATTCGCATTTTTTAACCATCAAACGGCCATGCTCGTTTAATTGGAGCCAACTTTAACTACGTTATATATTTATTGGCCTTCATTATCTACATCAACGACACAAAAGAGAAACAAAACAAACATTAAAAAAATGGTCCCAAAGAAGATAAATAAGAACCGTTTCATATATTTTTTTCTAATGGATTTATATTTAATTGTTTTACTTTCTTCCTGCCTCAATGAGTAGTAAACGCTTCTTTCAGAATGATGCAAAATTACCATGCAAAACCATATTCTTTTTCCCATGTATCTAATCATGAATTAATAATCTACATAAAACTTATTTTTTACAGAATGATCAAAAATATTTTTTAAAGAAAATACTATCGCTGTCTGGTCTGCCAATTAAAAACGACATATATTAAACAGGAAGGCGCTTGTGTTATTCATTGAATTATGAAAATGTCACGATCCTTTAAATATTAAGCAAATCATTAAATTGAAACGCCGTGGTCTTATCCATAGATAATTTTAGCCCTGAAAAGAAGGTGTGATGGATATGCAAGTGGACAAATAGGCGACAATATACTCTCACGATTTTGTTCTTGTAAAATTCATTTTTATTTAGCACGCGTTACAGATACATGTGTCTAAAAATGTAGACGGATTTTCGTGACCAATCAACTTCCAAAAAATAAATTTGAGGTGGCGCTAATAAAAAAAATACAAATTCCATAACAACATCGCATAATCAAAGTTCACTAAGAGCGATTGGGTAAGATTTAAAACCAATATTCAAAAAAATTATTTTTACCTTGATTTAATACTAGTAGTAGTATAAGTAGTAGTAGTAGGAGACGTAGAAGTAGTAATAGTAATAGTAGTAATAGTAGTAGTAGTAGTAGTAGTAGTTGTAGTAGTAGTAGTAGTAGTAGTAGTAGTAGTAGTAGTAGTAGTAGTAGTAGTAGTAGTAGTAGTAGTAGTAGTAGTAGTAGTAGTAGTAGGAGGAGGAGGAGGAGGAGTAGTAGTAGGAGTAGTAGTAGTAGTACTAGTAGTAGTTGTTGTTGTTGTTGTAGTAGTACTAGTAGCAGAAGTAGAAGAAGAATAAGTTAAAATAGTAGTAGTAGTAGTAGTAGTTGTTGTAGCAGAAGTATATGTAGAAGTAGTAGTAGTCGTAGAAGGATACAAGGAATAATACTAGAAGTAGTAGTAGTAGTAGTAGTAGTTGTTGTAGTAGTAGTAGCAGCAGTAGTAGTAGTAGTAGTAGTAGTAGTAGTAGTAGTAGTAGTAGTAGTAGTAGTAGTAGTAGTAGTAGTAGTAGTAGTAGTAGTAGTAGTAGTAGTAGTAGTAGTAGTAGTAGTAGTAGTAGTAGTAGTAGTAGTAGTAGTAGTAGTAGTAGTAGTAGTAGTAGTAGTAGTAGTAGTAGTAGTAGTAGTAGTAGAAGTAGTAGTAGTAGTAGTAGTAATTCTCACCGCTGAACCATATCGTAATCCCTTCCCCTGCTTATGTTTCTCTTAAACCTAGCAACCTTATATCGGCTAGTACGAAATGTCCAAGCGGTAGCGCTTCAGCTCGTGCGGCAGTGCATGACCTTTTACAACGCATTGAGTGGTCTTACGTTGCATGTTTAGTTAAATGTGGTCGCTTAAACTCTGTTTTATCATTTCATCGTACCGTTTGTAATGTGAAGGCAATACAAAAACGTTAAGTCCGATAAAAAATCATATGATTCACACTCAAAGGCCTTTTCAAAATATTGTAGTAAAAGCAGATTGGGGATATCGATAGCATCTGTGTTCTCAAGTTTATCGTTAATGAGTTTACTGTTCTCCACTATTAACCTACCCTGAACAATTCAAATTGGGTGCTTGCTTATTAGTGCAACAATATATATAGCTTAAACATGTTCTCAATATATCCAGAGCCGATAATATATACAGTATTCAGTATCGTTATTTTCCGCAAGTTCTGTAAAAATCATCTGGGATTATCACCTTTTGTGATGCATGTAGTTTTGCATTGTGTTTGAGAAATGGCTACAGTTTCGCTTATATATTCAAGATGCTTAGCTCTGAAAACACAGATTCCAACTTCTGACAAATATATCAGAACAATGTTAATGTAAAACTTAATTAACATGGTCTTGTATTATTATCGACGTTTTTGTTTTCAAAACAAAAGAAGCCTTCTTTAGTGTAAATGGCCGTTCAATAATGTCAAATTGAACATTTAAGTATGTCTTTGACATTAACATAGCTATTGAAGCTTATTCGTTATTGTTAAAATCGTAACACTGGTGTATTGTTGTAAACAAATAATGAAGCTTCTTTTAAAATGTCTGATTGCTTATATATTATTATTTTATTTTCATTAATTAAATTGTTGATAGTTTGTATCGTATACTTATTTTGTTCAAGGTTACAAAACGTTTAGAGGGTGTTTAAACATTCATCTTTGATCGCCGTGGTGTAGTGGATATGGTGTCCGCCTACTGATCGGGAGGTCACGGGTTTGATTCCCGCTGTTGGGGCGTTCTTTAGATCTCCCCCATAGACACCAAGGAAACGGACTCGAGAGCATTTCATATAAGCTTAGGCTTGTTATGCAATCGAGCTTGAATAAATAGGTTTAAAAACAAAAACAAATCAGCTTTAGACATTATAACGGACCATTACAATTTCCATCATATATGTTTTAAGTTCAGGTTTTAAAATATTAATGTATTGAACATTTCATATTTGAGTTTGTTTTCTACTTTGTGTTGCTCTTCACAACTGTTAGTGATTAATGTTTATAAGGACTCGAAATTATAGATATGCCTCTTATTTTAACATCTTCAAGTACAAGTTGATAGTCAATCTGAAATTGTATGTCTTGGTCTTCTTATTATGCTTCCATATACATTTACCATCGCTGAAATTAGTAAATTGTAACGACATGATTACAATTGAGAACTCCGGTCGGAATCTAGGTAAAATGTTTAAATCAAAGGACTGTTGGTAGTACGAGCGGTGATAAAGGGATACAGTTAAACCTAAATTTCTGTTAGGGGCTTGTTTGTATTTATATATGTCGTTTTAGAACAGGGTAGTTAACTCTGGACGGGTCCGCAGGAGACATTTCTGCAATAGGTTTTATAACTGTTTTTCTTGCATTATTATAATTCACAGTTTAATACTTATCATAATCCAGATTTGGCTCTAAAGCTCAATTGACATTGTCACAGGTTCAAAGAAAAGCATAATCAATCATGCCAATTTTATTGAAAATAGTCTTGTATCTTGAACACAGAATATGTCACAATTTCGATCTTTGAAATGTTTACATATTTGAAGTATTTAATTCTTACACTGTATGCGTCTTCAATTTAATTATTATAGTTTAAGGGAACACATTTACAAACATCATCGCCCAATCAACTATAGTAATATGTACGAGAAAGTGCGATTCGAATGCAATAAGGAGGATCTCCTTAAAAGTAACAGAAGCAGCAAACAGATACAAACAATAAACACACACATATAATGGAACTAACTACACTATTTGTTACACCAGAAAGGATAAACATTAAAAAGATAAATGAGCACTTGCAAATTCGCTACAAGTTTACAGAAGATATATTTCTTCAAAACTAATATTTTATTTCTTAAAGTTTTAGATGTGTGACATTATTTTTATTGCATACACATGCGCAAGCAGTGTTTTAAAGTATTGATTCAATATATTTCAGTTCAAAATACACCTATACTAACAAGAGCCCATATGGGAAACAAATGTCGTTGTATTGCATGAATACGTAAGGGAAACACTTGTCATTGTAATTACAGCTACAGCGTAAGATTGATAAATATTCTAATACTACATATATATATACACAAGTTTCATAAGCCCTCACTACTATAAAAAAGTAGATAACAAATTTTATTTTTATCTAAACCCGAAATCAGAAATAACAATTTAGCGTTGTGTTTTGTATTGTGTAATAAAACTACATGTGCTAAGTTTTATGAGGTGATTACTTAAACGGTGCTGATTATGCTGCAATTATTTTATCAGTTTAACATAGGGAAGACATAACTTTGATAACTTTACCATGATACTCATTTGCCATTGAAAGATGTATTAACACTTATACACCCGATCTAAATTCGTATAGATATTTCTGATAAGCATGATACCAGCTATTATGGTCAATCATCATTGATACAATAAGATGCAATTTAAGTAAGCGCCAAATCTATGGATGCGTGTCAACAAGAGTTTAATCGATTCAAGAACGCCATGATCTCACGACTAATCAAGTATAATTCATAGTTCATGTACATATAAAAGCAGTTGAATAATTCCACACACACACACACACACACACACACACATATATATATACTGATTCTATAATTATAATTCCCATTAAATCACTAAGTTTTTTAATATAAACCCTTTTTTAACATATTGCAACTTTTTAACGCGTGATAGTTTACACAAATAACGTTCATAATATTACATTTATCAGCACATACACTCGTGCAGGCTAAATGTTTATTACCATCCTCAATATCATGAAAGTTATGTCAATCAACGTTTTCGCTAATAGTCATGAAGAATTTTGGAGCGCAAGATCGATTAAAGTTTGAACTTATTTATACAAAATTATAGATTGCAACTAATGGTACTACCATTATTTGCAGCTATGAAATGCAAAAAAAAAAAATTATTTCCAGGTATTCGTATTGTTTGCATGAATCGACGCCAGGATTTTGATAAAATGTTCTGTTTCGCTTGAATATTAATTGTGATAACGTTATAGTACATAGTAAATAGTAAATACTTACAATATTTTATTTGTTTCAGACCCAATTATTTGTTACGGTGTCCGGTTGGAAACAGCGATGGAAAATGAATGGAAACGGAAACTGCTAAGAACACACATGCCCAATGTGTCGTGTCATTAAATTGTTAATTTTGCACTATGAACATCTCTCATACATATCTCAATATGCACGGAACGACCACAACTTTGAGGGCTTGTAAATGTCGATTGACCGCCCGTGGTTTATTTTTAAGTTTTTGTACACTGATTGTTGTGTGTTTCCTGTTCCTTTTATTTGAATCATCTATTTCATTTTATACTCTTAAAGCAATCTCAATAACAAGACAGGCAGACACGACAAATGTATCAAATCATGCGTCTTACTTCAACTTTACAAACTCACCCGTATTTAAAGCAATCGGACCATTCCAATTATCAACTACCGCGAACAGTTACTTACGATTCGAAAAGAAGCAAAATGTTCGTTTCGACCTTGAAGCGGATATTATTAAAACAACTATAGCTTCCAGCCAGCCACATCTGCCACTTAATGTAACCACTTACAAAAAAGATGCATTTGTTGATCTGAATGTAATACGAACCGAATCAACCACTAATGGCACGACACGTAATTCCACAGAGCGCCAGAGTGAATGCAATAATTGTTTTAAACATGATTGTGAATATGTTATTCAGAACGACCACATCTGCGACACATTGGACACGAGTGAACACATAGATCTTCTGATATTCGTTACCACTGTGCATCATAATGTTTTAAATCGACAGGCGATACGGCGGACGTGGTTGTCATACACTAATAACAATACTGCAAATGCAAGGCACGTTTTCATGTAAGGAAAAACAGCAGAAAACAGTTTACAAGAATCTGTGATGAGGGAAAATGAAATGTATCACGATATCGTTCAGGAGACCTTTATAGACAGTTACAATAATCTAACATATAAAACCATCATGGGATTTAAATGGGCCGCCGCAAAATGTTCTAATGTAAAATTTGTTATGAAAACAGATGACGACATGTGGGTCACTGTTCCTTCGATAATAAAAATGTTGTCGGGAACCGGTATGGCAAACTATTTACAAACAGGGCTGACCGGCTATTGTCACCAAAAAGCATCACCGATCAGAGATAAACGTTCTAAATGGTACGCCTCCTTCAGTTCTTATCCGGAGGAGTTTTTTTTCCAGGCTTTTGTTCAGGGACTGGATACATGACCAGCATTAAAGTCGTGTCGGATATTTACCATGTTTCTCCGCAAGTGCCTTTCTTCCATTTGGAAGACGTCTACGTTTCATTGTGCGTTCGGCGACTCGGATATTTGTTAAAACAAACTTCAGGTTTCCTCGCAGGGCCCAGTAAAATATGTGATTACAAAAAGGATAACGTCTTTACAGTTCATCAAGTTACACCTTCGAAGTTGATTGAGATATGGAAACAGGTTTGCAATCCTGCTTGACTGTTAACCCTTATGAGTCAAAAACAGCAAGTCATGTGCATAACTATCGTTATAAAATCACTGTAGTTTTTTATGTATGTGATATTCAAAAAAATGAAGTGAGAAATAAGTTTGAACATACTTTTTCTACGATAATAAGTAGAAATTGCTTTAAAAAATGGATGAATATGATTCTTATTTTTGAAGTGTTCTGAAACTTGATTTACCCATACACTCTTCATGAAATATTATTTCTAAAGCAATATTTTAAATATTGTTCCCATGTATTTGAAAATGAGCTGCATATACTTGTTCTGTCATGGAGTAGTGGAAGGCGTGTCCGTCTATCCACCGGAGGATCATAGCTTTGATCCCAATTGTGGGATTGTTCCTTCGATACACTACCAAAAATACACAAATTACTGGTTATACACGGCAACCGGTCTCGAGAACATTTTAATCAGACTTAGACTTGTGATGCACTTGCGCTATAATAAATTAGTTTAAAATAAATATGACTTTTAAATGGTTAATCACCCACCTGAAACCATTTCATCTACTTACTGGTTATTATAAAAAATTTGAATACAATTATATTTTTAAAACCTGTTTTAAATGTCACCATATTTTATAATTTTTGCATGATGTGGATTTTTAGTAATATTTTAAGGTAAAAGTGTGAGTTTTGTTTGATGAATTTATAGTTTAGTTCATGTTTACTTTAATTACGTATATTCACAGTCAATACCATTTGTTTGATGGATAATGTTGACAATTTATAATGCACTCGATTGTTTAAATTTAAGCATGACAGCTTAGTACAACAATAAAATATACGTGTTCTTCCACGTTCTACATACCGTTAAAACGCCTGTACCAAAAGTAACAGTTACACAACAGCAAACATATTGAGGTAAACCACAAGTGAAAAAGTGAAAGTAAACGTGTTAATAAGGTGAATTTGTTAGCAGTGTCATTATTGCTAATTGTTTAACATGAAACTTGTGTCATTTTGTTTTGAAAATCTATATTCATAACTCACTGGTATTGCTGACTACACTTAACCCGACGCACGCATAAGAATAAGACATTTCACCAGTGGGTCTATAAATACATGATATAACCTCGAGTTTTTCGTTGACCCTATTTCTCAAGAACAAGCACTTGGCATTGATCTGAATAAGATAATGTTGGTTATTGTTTCAATTGATATGTTTCCGTATTTAAAGCGGTTGATATAGATTAAAGAAATGCTTAACTAAAATACGGTAATCGTGCCCGTATATACGTGAAACAAAGTCATAAACGCAGCCAAGTAAGAAGAGTAAATTTATGTCAAGCTTGTATTATATTCAGAAGACGTCATCCGGAAATCTATTTTCGTTAGAGAACCCATCTTATATAAAGGTATATACTACGCTGTGTCATGTCTTCCATCAACAGGTGTTTCTTTCAAATAATAACGGCCGATACGTTATGTGATTTCGATAGAATGTTAATTGCTTTAACAGGGTATGTTACCACATATAAGGGGTTTTAAAAATCTAGGTTATTCCGTAGTCAGTATTAGTCGAATGTTGCCAATAATACAAATTTGTGGTGCATTTGAAAATAGTGTGCTTAAGTGTTGTAATGTCAAAATGACTCGGTTGAGTGTCTGTCTGACCGGGTGATCCTGTGTTCAATGCCTATTGTGGTCGGGGAGTTTTCTGACTGGGTTACCTTTATGAACAACGTTTAATACCCGCATATGGTTGTGGTAAGTCCTACGTCCTGGCAGTAGGAAATTTAAGAAAGAATTTCGAAATTAGGGCGCGGGAAGTGTAGTAGGTTTTGCTATACGGGGAACACACGTTGCCTTGGTGTAGAATGCAGATTTATAGTGACAGGTTAGAGTGTCTGCCTGTACCGGGATGTCCCGGGTTTAACCCCCGTTGTCTGGCTGGGTTACATAATGACTGTATATAGGGAATACTATATTTAATATTCAATATTTATGTCCTTTTTGTGTATGTTGCAGAGCAGGATTTTTTGTGTTGATGTTTTGTATATAAATGGTAGGGTGTTTTCGTCTCATTTGTTTCATTATGTTTAATTTCTGTTTGAAAAATAATAGTCTTTTGTAAAACATTGAAGTAGTTTGAGGGGAATTGTTGACGTATCGTCTCGTTAATATAACAATGGCAATGTATCATTAGAAATTTATTTGAGAATCAAGCATTATAGCTTAAGAGCATTGACACTATTTGTTAAATCCTTTGTAATAACGAAGGTATACATTATTAATTTAACTAGGTTGGGTTAAATGACAGGGGCAGTGGCAATCGAAATTTCAGTGGATATTTGGTGAAAATACTTATGTCAAAAACGCTTACGTAGTTTATATCAAGTAATACGCATGTTACTCAATCGTCAATAGCCAATAAAACATATTGGTTATAAATGTCTTTTAGATATCAATAACACATTAAGAAGGCACGATAATAGTGTGATATATGTTAAAAGGGTGGACGTAACAATTAAAGATGGTTTTAAATTTTAAAATGTATCCTCTAGCAAATTTCAAATAAGCATAAGTAAATATCATTATAAGTTTTACAACACTTTTAAATAAAGGAGCCGTTAGATGTGCTTGATGTGTTTCAATCCGACCGATGTGAATTGCCAATTAAACCGACTTGTGAGATATTACGCTTCGCTGCAAAGACTTTCTAAACGTCTTAACATAAGAACACATCAATTCAAATTCAGATTTATATGTATTTACTGTTAACATACACAATTGCTACACACGAGACACATACTTGCAGTCAGTGTTCTTGAATATAGTTAAGAGGGTCAACTCATATTGTCGAAGAGTGTTCAGTTCACGACAGTATAAGAAAAGCATCTATTACGCTACTCAAAACAACATGAGACATTTCATGATCATAGGCGTTAAACTATTTGAACATATCTGTTAAACCACCGCATAAACATGGACAATATTTTGTTGTCCAGTGCATATTTCATTTTAAAAAAGTAAATGTGTATACTTGCTAGATTCTATTATGCTCAGAAGTGGAAATAGTCTTATAGAAGTGCTACTTTTTTCAAGAAACACGTATCGGTATCAAAATAGTGAATATCATAATAGTTGTTATGGTAATACATGTGATTGTTTTAAATGCTACATAATGTAACGAAAGACTCAAATACAGCATTAATATTCCGACGTTATACCATCGGTTCAGACGCTCTATTCCGATATTTAAACACAATTGTAAACACTCGGCCTTTATTGCGTAATACAATTTAGTTTGGTTTTATATCAACAATGAGTAAGTATCAACAATCAGACAAAGTTTGATCAAATGTGGCTTTGATAGTTGCAAAATGGTCTTGCTTGAACGTTGATTAGTTTGAAACAAATGGTTGCACGTAAATCAGATTCATACTTGGAATATATATCGTCAAGGTAACATTATGACAATGTTCCCTAAAGATCAGATTCAAATGCGGATCGGGGACTGTTCTGTAGAATATAGGTAACGACACACACCTTACAGTGACGGGCGCCGGACATAAGTCAATTTCAAAATTTCCACATACATCAAACAAAATAAACGGCTTTTCAGCGTGTTAAATATTTGTTAACCCTAGACGTGTAAAGCCTTCATCAAGATGTTTGTTTTAGTAAACACAAACTATTGTATTTTTCAAACATGTAAACAAAGTATTTTACATTAAATTCACTGTATAGTTTTATTTTAAATATGCTGTAGGGTTTAGCTGTAGTCAATATGTGTGCATTTTAAAAATGTTTTTTTTTTCTAAAAGTAGCAGAGCATATTCAGCCAAATTATAACACTTTTCCCCCGTTTTTCCGCTTCGATTGTATAAAACATTGTCTTACTAGTTTCAAATATATGTTACATTTGACGTTAACCTATTGTAGCTGTCATGCATTTATTTATCAGAAACAGCAGTTTAATACTCGACCCTCAAAACATAATTTATTTTTTGAAGTGAAATCAAAGTGGCTACACAACGGTTCAGTAACTTTTAAGACTTTTAAGACTTTTTGCGATCTTACCAGCAATTTTGAAATACCCCACGTCTCCACTAGATTCACGACGGTGAATGGTTTATTTACAAACTCTTTCTGACTTGAAAATATATATTTTCTTAAGCGCGTCAACATATTCAACAAAACAAGCCATTACTTGAAACCTTGCATGAATGCATTCAATGGTGAGAATCTCTTTACTTTCGACAATCGAATCGAATCAGTTAATGGTGCGAACATTTTTATGCAATACGATAAAAAACGTCCTCCTACATACTTAAATATATATGAATATAAAAACCTGTAAACGCTGATTACCATATCATATCTCGGGGCGAAAAACACAAACAATGTTACATGAACTTAGTTTGTAAATCATTTCGATTAATGTTGATATACCATGAACACATCACATACTCATAATCATTATATTTGACGGGTTTAATGTATTGCTTAAAGGTATAATATACTTCATTAGATTTCACATTAAACACACTGGAGAACCGCTTTACCTTAATTTAAAATTTTAACTATTAATACATCAGCAATACTATAAAACAAACAGCTATATTGTAAAATGAAAGGTATATGTGTGCTTAGAAACGAAAAAACCCGCCTGACTGACCGAGCGCAAGCCCGTTCGCCTTACTGACCGAGTTCACGCCCGCCCGCCTGATTGACAGTGACTAGAAACAGATACACACATACAAACGGACAGACATAAAAACAAACTTACATACAGACGAACAGCGAGACAGACAGACTGAAAGAAAGACAGGCAGACAGACAGACAGAGATACCGATAGACAGACACACAGACAGACAATTTACAATGGCACACACACCAGGTTCACAACTAACCTTCAATGCTTAATAGAAGTAATATTATTGGAATATAATCGTTACAACAATCATCAAACATTCAAACAAAAATGATATTAACCTCTGCATATCTTAACATGTCACCCCAAAACAAGGTTTCTGATGGTTTATTGTTCAATTACACACGATTTCAGACTTGGTTACTATTATTGTGCAACGAGAAGTGAGCAAAATAATGTTTAAAATTAAAATTCATTATCTCAACCGAAGCGTGGCTTAAATGATGTAAACATCCTTTTATCGGACATAAAATAGAAGTGTATGAGAATGTGTAACATATACTTAAAAGTTAATGCTGTTCAAAACTTGTATAACTCAGATACGATCTCGGAACGTCCCAAGGCAGAACACAAAATACATTTGAATAAGGAAAACACATTAAAGATGATGAACATACGATATCGGGGCCTTATACAACATATTGTACTTAAACTGAATGTGTGTATTTTCCTTTAATTTATGCAAATACTTCATTGAAGAGTTGTGATTGTTTAAACTGTAAGAAGTAAAATGTAAATTTTAATGGCCACGTCAAAACCATGCAATTGATTTTTGGCATTCGACACATACCTGACAACCCATGTATGCATCCACAAATGTGTCAACTGTCTTTACATATGTAACTAGAAGGATTGAGCGATCACATGACAAGACATTGTACAATAAAGCGTATATTTGTTAAGTGAGATAGTGTCTGTTTTGAAAGCTAAACGCGCAACCTATATAATCGAATAACTTGATTGGTAGATCGATCGATCGATTCATTGATGTATCGATCTATATATTGATCATTGATTGATGTTTCGATAATATATTGATCATTTAATGATTATTGATGACCGATTATTTTTGATCGGTGGATTGATTGATTGATCGATTTATTTATTTATTTATTTATTAATGATTGGATTGATTGATTGATTGATATATTGATTGATAGATATGTTGACTGATTTGTATATTGTTTGCTTACGTTCTTGCTTGACTTATCAATTCGATGACTTACTGACCGACTGACTGACGTATTGATTTATTTTATTTTATTTATTGGTTAATTGATTGAGATATCTTCGTGACAAAGGGTTATTCTCTCATGTTGCAAAGAGTTGGAATTTAAATATTGTATACATGTAATGCCATTAAAAATGAATATGTGTTAATATCCACTATTGTATAACAAACGCATGCATACTAGAGATTTAATGTTTAAATGGACGCATGTAGAAATAGTTATATTTTGCTGTTTCATTGAGATTTGGTATTTACTGTTTACCCACCTTGTTAGAACTCTCAGAATATTGGACTGGTTCCCACATGGATAGCATACGCCATTTGCTGGTTTGTTTCACTACCAGGATGCTTGACTGGCATCTACGTAGTAAACATATGCTGAAATTGTTATGTTCCCTCTACAATGACACTGGGCTTGTATCTACATGCTTAACATAAGGTAAGCATGGTATGTTTTCACTACCCGGAAACTTGGTATTTACATGCTAAACAAAAGCTCAATCGGGTATGTTTTCATTATCAGGACAGG
>NW_026273354.1:0-80000 GCF_020536995.1 Dreissena polymorpha | reverse complement strand
GTCAAAGTATGAATCAAATCTGATCCTAAATAAAGAAGTAATGGCAATATAAGCACAATATATTTTTTTGACCTTGAGATTCAAGTCCATTCAAAGGTCAAAGTCAAATTCAACTTGTTAGGTACAGTACTCTTATGATAGTAAGAAAGTATTTGAAGTTAGAAAGCAATCGCTTTGATACTTTAGAAGTAAAGTGGATCTAAACACAAAATTTAACAAAATATTCAAAGTTACTAAGTCTAAAAAGGGCCATAATTCCGTCAAAATGCTAACCAGAGTTATGCCACTTGTCTTGTACAGTCCTCTCATTATAGTTAGCGAGTGTTCGAAGTCTGTTAGCAATAGCTATGGTACTTGAGGAGTAAAATGGACCAACACACAAAACTTTACCACATTTTAAATTTTATATGTATAACAGGGTTCTGTCAAATGTCAGTCAGAGTTACATAACTTTGCCCGCACAGTCTCCTAATGTAAGTTAGTAAGTGTTGCAAGTATGAAAGAATAGCTTTGGTGCTTCAGGAATAAAGTGTTCCTAAACACAAAACTTAACCAAATTTTCCTATTTTCTAAGTATAAACAGGGGCATAACTCTAAAAATAATGCTGACAGAGATATCCAACTTAACATACACACTTGTTTTGTTTCCATTATCTTTGATAGTGTTAAAGTTATTTGACTTTATAAAAAACTTTCACCAACGGCGACGTCGACCCCGACGCCGGGGTGAGTAGTATAGCTCTAATTTTTCTTCGAAAAGTCGAGCTAATAAACACCTACGTTTAATACTCGTGTACGAGAATAGCGTTGAAATAATAACGCTTCATCCCTGCTTATAAAATACCTTTAATTTCAACGAAACATTCTTAAGGTGTGACAACATTATTATCTGTGTGGTACAACATGTTTAATTTTACAAAAAGGGTCTTCTATTTAGCTATTTTGTACAGAAGTTGTTTAGTGGAAGGCGGTAAATTGTAAGTTGCTCATGCGGAGATGATATGTTCAATAGCCCGGTAGGATGTTCACTTTATTAAAGTGTTGATTACATCTGAAATTGTCGCTATTAAAATATCATTAACTGTGGCTACACAAAGACGATGTCGCCGTCGAACACATATTTTACTTGCTAATAGATCTGATAAGTCACAATATTGCAAGTTGAATCATATTAATTTGTCTATTCGTTTCAGCTCTCCTGAGCGCGGTGAACGTTTGAAATGTTAACAATCCTACATCGTTTATAGTCGATGGCAATTTAACAATCGCACAAACATACTTCATATTTTATTATATTAATTATAATATAATAATAGGTCCTACACAATCTACGGGCTAAAAGCTTATGTGTTAACCATGTATTGTAATAAACATATGCACACTAGTGTGTACACAACCAGGAATCAGTTTGTATCATCAAATTTCGCAATTAAAATTAAGCTCGATAAATATGGTTATTATAGCATACAATGGTTTTACCTGATGAAAGTAATGCCATATGTCAAATAAAATTAGAATGTACACTACGCCTTTTTTCCATGTAAATATTTCTTAAATATGTGTCGCTTAGTTTACAATTATGTCGCCACTGATATAATAGCCATTTAGCTGCCAATAAAAAAAAGTATTTCGCCACTAAGAAACAGGCCTTTTATAGCAAAAACTAAAATGCAGTCAAAACTTCTACACTTAGTTCGTAATTGTATACTAACGATCTGAAGGCAACAAACATATTGTTATATATCCATTTATTTTAATGTTTACATTCAAATAGCTCATACCAAACACGTAGAGATATGAGCTTATGTATATGTCAGTCATTGTCTTGCTAGGCTTAGCTGCCAGAAACCGCTTGTAAATGTTGTTAGTATATTCAGTTCATATATGGAACCGTATGGGGATACAACCCACTTCGCATTATTTATGTGCACGTAAAGACACACATTAAGAAATACAAAAGACGTCATCAACTTACGATAATACGTACGAACTTACAAAGTGAGATTATATTTTAAAACAACCATGGAATAATTTTTTTTTTATCATAAATTGTCAATTGCATGTATGAACAATAAGTATAACACAGCACAGTGTGTAGTTTTTTCGAAATACAATCTCATAGAAAACATAATGTATAAACTTGTTAAACATGTTGTTTTACTAGCGTACTAACATGTATCATGAAACAACAAGTAACAGGCGATTGATGAATGACACAATAAACTGGAAATCATATCAATGCATAACTTAAACAATCTAATTGCTACTGTTTAGAATGGTCAAGAAAGTTTGTTATTTTAGTTAGTTTTCATTATTATTAGTTTAACATATATTTGCAGATACTGATCGAAATCACGACAAAATGTTCATGAAAACTAATGTACTTCTTGAACATGATAATTGCCTTAAAAATATACATTTACCACCATTTTGAAACCGTTTGAAGACTTGACGTAATACTACCATTTCAGCTGTTGCTAACAGACCGACATATATATAATTTTCACAGTTTAATAAAAGTTCATCCAAGTTCACCAACAGAACCAGTGAACACATCACCATGACTAATCACTTTCGTTTTTGCACATTTTGATTGTTCAAGAATCCGTCCTTTGTAGATTTCTGGAAGTATCCGTTTCGCCCATCGGGATTCCGTGTGTGATATCAAGCGCTTGCTCAATTGGAATAACGCGGGAAATTAACATGGAATATATTGACGCATACAAAATAAAAATTATTATTTTGTATCTTATTTAATCTATGTAAGCGTTGCAATTTTCGCTATTGCTATAAGAACCACTGACTTTTTATGGGTTAATTATATGTTATGAGATTTTAAGACATCGTTGATTTTGAGATTTTATGTTACTGTAAATTACTGAACAGTTAAATTGGAATATGGTTTTGACTGTAAATAAAGGCCTTATGCTTGACAGTAAACGTTCGTAGAGCCACTATGCATTGTGTTTTTGCTGAGTGCTTTTCTTAATTACTAGTTATTAAGTAACTCATAATAATTCCTTAACTCTGCATAATACATTTTTTTATGTAATGCAATTCAGCACTTACTAATTAATTGTCTTATGTGCAATACTTGTGTGATATGTAATATACATACTTATATTTAACAGTAATTTATTTTGTATGGAACAAGTTTGTTTGTTATTTGTTATCTAGGAAAACCTTGGTACAAGTCTTGTCATAAAGTAGAATTCCTTGGGATGCGAGAGAATTAGCCCTTTTTCATCCTGATATATTACAAAAAGATCAGGCATGACCTGTTTTTCTATTTATAATACTTCTACGTCCCCGATTTTTCATAAATTATGAAACAATCAGTAAAAAGCTGCAGTTTTAGCTGGAGAGAATATTACTTTTGTCGTTTGACGTGTTAATAATGACATCACGAGCACGCGCGCTTAATATTTGTAAAATATGTTTTTGCTTTTTGTATTGCATGTTTCGTTTAAGATATATAACATATTGGTATCAAATTGTTTGTGTTGTTTAATCTGATTCGAGTTTACTAAAAATGATTACTTTATAGTTGATTCGTAGTAATGTGACCACCCTCCACACATGACTGGTATAAGAACTTCTTGTTGACCATGATATGAAAAAAATATATCAGGCAACGTTGTATCAGGCAGATATCAATGCGGTGGTATGATAAATTACAAAAAGATCAGACAATTACATGTTATTCACTATATTCTGGTCATATGTCAACCAAATACATCACCAAACATATGCTATCGTTAAAACAATTACCATTTTGATATTGTTTTAAACCTATAAAACTTTAAACGCTACAAATATTCCGCCTACAATATATATTTCAATTCCCAGCTGGCAACTATTTCCTTAAATGATGTTACAATTGACTTTCGAATAATTGTTTTATAAAATGTTATCTATACCTTTCTTCGAACACCGATAAAGCCAAAAACATTGATCAGTTAATTGACGGATTCTCGTCATAAAATATCGTTATATACTGAAATTAATGTTATCTTAATACCATCATCTAACGCAGTGTTTTCCTTGCATTTTTTATTTTGTTAAAACATGCATACGATGTGCGTAGTTTAAGTTGTCGCTCATGGAAGACAGACGAAGAACATTGTGTACATCTATTAAACCAATAAGTGTAGGCCTATTAGTAATACTATTTTTGCAAAACTCTTAGCCGATCAACCACAGCCAGTATTTTCAGCCCATTACATGAAATCAAAGTAGCTTGTAATGATCACTTATATCGTGTCTAATTCGATTGCGTTAAATGCTTAACGTGCACTCTAAAACCAATCCAGTTGCTCAAGTTTACGCATAGAAGAAAATCGGTCGTACTTTCATAGTCAAAAACAATGGGTGATACGCTTATTATAGCTGTCAAATACGACTTATTAATTTTACATTTGTAAAATACAAACACTTCATTAGTGTGATGTGACTTAAATTCATAAATATTTAACACATATTCATTGATATATATAGGATCTGGCACGAGTTGTCATATACTACCATATTTTATTAAACGAGTTCAGGAATTGTTAGTAAGCAAGCCTGTGGCGAGCTTACTAACGCATTTCATGGACGAGTTTAATAAAATATGGTATGAAATGACAACGAATGTCAGATCTGTTTTATCACTTGCTTTTAAATGAGCAAATTAAATAAATATTTACGCAAACATAATCAGAAATCCCGAATGTTGTTTACATTTCGTGACGTCATTTAGCAAAATAACAAAATGCGATTGGTCAATCGAACGAAAACTAAGCCAATGAAAACGCCTAAAAGTATATTACACACGTGTTAGATTAAAATATTCGTAATGGTTATATTACATGGGAAACAGAGTATGGCATGTGATAAATATGTGTAACAAAAATAATATAATGTTTATGTCAAGTGATATTGCTTACTGGGGCATCGTTTAAAAGGAACGAGCCAATTCATTGGGGACCAACGTTGTGCACGTGTGAGGAATAAAGCTGGAGGAGATGGGGTATCCCATTCTGCTTCAGCGTAATAACAGAAAGGATATAATTCGTTTTATCTGATGTCTAATGTAATTAATTTTGTATGCTGCTCGTTTTTGAAATCATGATTATATATGTATATTCATGGGGGATATATATTTGTGCAAAATGATGAAACTATTACTGGGTAATTCTACAACTAGCGTTACTTTTCACTCTAGTGCTAGTGAAATAATAAATATGACAAATTTAATTGCTCTTTTGGTGCTTTATACTCCCACAACATTTACCTATGCACATCTTGATTGGCCATAAAATATATTGATATTTATGACCTTTAACTTGCCATTCAAAAGACGGACTCAATGTACAATTTTCCACTCCGCAACATTATAAACAAGAGGGCCATGATGGCCCTGTATCGCTCCACTGTTTTTTCTTTTCGAAAAAAAAACGTGTAATGCGCATGGGTTGAAATGTACTCAAGCATGTGACTTTCTCTTTCTATCCCTCGTTCCACTGGGCGCTTAAAGCTGGAAGGGTGAGCATTTTTATATATGGAAAAAGTTACAACCGTGTTAACTAAACAGACAAAAAAGCCTCGGAATTGTTGCACAGGTCCTTTGCTTATAACGTAGGTACATTTATCTATCCAAAAGATATTGTCGTTCTTTCTATTTCACATATTTTTAGATGCTGAAGATCAAATCTACGCATTTGATTTGAAACAGATTCACAAGACCCATAGGAATCAAAATGCCTTAACCCTTTTCCAAACAACACATTTTGGACTTTCCCAATTTGAAAGAGTTTGCAGACATGAATTGAATTAAAATGGAATATGAAGGAAATGATCAGGTAGGGTAGAAATAATTGTGATAAAAGGATAAGTTGCTCATCAACCCACACATCCCTAAGACCAACAGGCATGAGAATATTATGATAATCTAAAGATTATTTCTTTATATTTATAAATGTATTTAATTTAGTAATACATTTGACTTCTAAGATCAATTCATAACTTATATTAAGAAAATTATAAAATGGTCAGAAATATATATGGATTGTTGAGCAATTGACAATCATTTCAACAATTCATGATCCGTCACGATTCACAAATGGAACAATGAATCATTAGTTATTAAAAAGCAGCATATACGATAGTTAAGAACATTGCACTTCATTAATTTCAACACCTTCTCTTGGATACAAAGTTTGAGTTTACCGTGCAGTATCATATATTGACTTTCCTTGAAATAATTATATCATGTTCATGGAAGTTGTGTTTTTAAAATCAATAATATATTATTAAAATGGTTTTAACACTACAAAAAAAACATGAAATTAACATGTCATCCAAAATATTTTCATCCGGATATATGGTCACTTTCGACATATTTAAATAAAACCCGACTTTTTTCAGTTTATAAGAAAAACATTCATAACACATGTTCTTACTTCAATGACTTTGTAAGCAGTCACCATCTGACCTAAAATGGCACTAAATGACATGGTTTTATCTCATGTTTACAAGATGTTGATGTTGTTGTTGGTCACAGCCAAACGGCCGCAGTAATTTCCACTGGTAAACATCATATGTTCAGTTTTGTGACCCCCGGGGCCGGGTCAAATTTCAGCCCAGGGGAATAATTTGAACAAATTTGGTAGAGGACTATTAGATATCACTACATACCAAATTTAGTAGCCCAGGCTCTATAATTAAGGACAAGAAGATTTTTATAGTTTGCACAATATGGGCCCAATATAAGCATATGTTCAATTTTGTGACCCCTGGGGAACGGTCAAATTTGATCCCAGGGGCTTAATTTGAACAAACTTGGTACAGGACTATAAGATGTCATTACATACCAAAGTTGGTAGCCCTATGCCATACGGTTATGGACAAGAAGATTTTTAAAGTTTGCACAAAATAGGCCTTATATAAGCAAATTTTTGATTTTTTGACCCCCAGGGCAGGGTCAAATTTGACCCAGGGGCATAATTTGAACAAACTTGGTAGAGGACTATAAGATGTCACTACATAGCAAATTTGGAAGCCCTAGGCCCAATGGTTATGGACGAGAAGATTTTTTAAGTTTTCACAAAATAGGCCTTATATTAGCAAATTTTCAATTTTTTGACCCCCCGGAGCAGGGTCAAATTTGATCCCAGGGGCATAATGTGAATAAACTTGGTAGAGGACTATAAGATGTCACTACATACCAAATTTGGTAGCCCTTGGCCAAATGGTTATGGACAAGAAGATTTTTAAAGTTTTTACAAAATAGGCCTAATAAAAGCAAATGTTCATTTTTTTAACCTCCGGAGCAGGGTCATATTTGACCCCAGGGGCATAATTTGAACAAACTTGGTAGAGGACTATAAGATGTCACTACATAGCAAATTTGGTAGCCTTAGGCCCAATGGTTATGGACAAGAAGATTTTTATAGTTTGCACAAAATAGGCCTTATATAAGCAAATTTTCAATTTTTTACCCCCCCGGGGCAGGGTCAAATTTGACCCCAGGGGCATAATTTGAACAAACTTGGTAGAGGACTATAAGATGTCACTACATAGCAAATTTGGTAGCCCTATGCCCAATGGTTATGGACAAGAAGTTTTTTAAAGTTTGCACAAAATAGGCCTTATTTAAGCAAATTTTTTTTAAACCTCCCGTGGCAGAGTCAAATTTGACTCCAGGGGCATACTGTGAACAAACTTGGTAGAGGACTATAAGATGTCACTACATGGCAAATTTGGTAGCCCTAGGCCCAATGGTTATGGACAAGAAGATTTTTAAAGTTTGCACAAAATAAGCCTTATATAAGCAAATTTTCAATTTTTTAACCTTCCGGGGCAGGGTCAAATTTTACCCCAGGGGCATAATTTGAACAAACTTGGTAGAGGACAATAAGATGTCACTACATACCAAATTTGGTAGCCTTTTGCCATACGGTTATGGACAAGAAGATTTTTAAAGTTTGCACAAATAGGCCTTATATAAGCAAATTTTCAATGTTTTGACCCCCCGGGGCAGGGTAAAATTTAACCCCAGGGGCATAATTTGAACAAACTTGGTAGAGGACTACAAGATGTCAATACATACCAAATTTGGTAGCCCTAGGCCTAATGGTTATGGACAAGAAGATTTATAAAGTTTGCACAAAATAGGCATTATATAAGCAAATTTTCAATTTTTTGGCCCCCCGGGGAAGGGTCAAATTTGGCCCCAGGGGCATAATTTGAACAAATTTGAAAGAGGTTCACCACAGGAACATTCCTGAGAAATTTCATCAGATTTGGACCAGTAGTTTAGGAGAAGATGTTTAAAGAAAAAGTTAACACACGCACGGACGCACACACGCACGCACGCACGCACGCACACACGACGGACACATGACCATGACATAAGCCCCGCTGGCCTTTGGCCAGTGGAGCTAAAAATGAACCCAATAAGTACTAATTTAACAATTTATTTCAAAACTTCACAAGGAATTTGTTACTTTTTTATGTTCAAAATGACAGATCATAAAAGGTGACAAATTAATAGCCCCAAACCGGACAAAACCTAATTTTATACATCAGAAATTTAAAAAGTCACTTAAAAAATGTGAGATAAAGGACTTTTATTTCATTTTGGTTTGATGTTTTGCAATGAGTTTCCCAATATAGTTATAATACACGTCTGGTAATACTATGCAACAAGTTCCGATGCATTTACTTTTTACAAAACATCTATACACTGATATTTCACCATCGTTTCGGTATGGAATTGACGTTCTGGTATGGATTATTGCGTCACGGTATTGAATTTTCCTGCTTGCTCCATCAGAAACACTTGATAAATCATATCAAATTGTAATGTAACACATACTTGCGGATTAAGAACTTAATGGTAAACAATTCAACTGTAAAATGTAACCAAAAGCAACATATATGCCTAAGTTCACTGGATTTTAATGTTCATATCATCCTTCACATTTTCCCAAATTTCTGTGTCAACCTGGTAGTGGCGCGTGATTTTCTTTGGTGGCGGAATCAGTGTTAGCACATTCGCTATTTCATTGACACACACATCATCCATTTTAGGCCAAAAAATCTATTGTCCCCAATACTGTGCATCACACTTATTTCCAGACCTGCACCATCAGACTCAACGTTTGTGATCAACCCAGGATACGGCACATTGTCGTACTGTACAATACAATATTGATTAAGACTGTCACCAACTGAAAGCAGTAAATTTAACAAATACATGTACTAAATGTGGATTTAGCATAAAGATGTTGTGCATATCAGTTTGCGTGATTATCGCGCTAAATAACCGTTATTTATATTTGGTACTGAAAATATAATTATAATCATACGATATTGATATAATCATAAGGCTTCATTTGCTCATTTAGTGACACAAATTGCGTATTAAGGGCATATTAACGTATACAAAGTTTTCTTGAGGACAAAATGCCTCGATATATTTATATTAACATTATTCAAGTAAGGACTATACGCAATACCTGTGATTTCTGAATGGACATTCACAGTGCTAACACTGCTTTCTGATTCTGACTGTACACTTACGGGCGGGGTAATCTGTTTCTCTATAAACAATTAAATGTATATCAAAAACAGTCATGTGAAGAATGGTGTTAAGCTATAGACCGATCAGCTATAGTGGATATGTGTACTTCTAAGAAAGCTATCTTTTATAATGAAATGGTCGGCAATGTTTGAATATTCATCCACGGAAAAGAAATGAGTGAAAATATGTTCATACATGTATATAATTTAACAAAGATTGCAAAACATGTTTATTTTTACTGAATAATGTGAATATTTTTATGTTTAGACATAATTGAATTAGAATGAACTATTGCGTTCCATATCATTGATTAAACATGTAAACTATTGATAAGTAGAACAAATGACCAACTTGTGTTGAATTATGTTTTTGACCTAAGACGGTAAAAATTACCTCTTCTTGAACATGGATTCTGTATGTCGTCGTCTGTTGAAAGGTGTTAAACCATTGGGGTAAAACAGTTGCAAGACATAGGTGCCTTGCAAAAACAGCTGACGTCCCGATAGCTAATCACGTATTTCGAATTAGAAAATACCTGAAAATAAATAATAATGAGGAAATATTATAACTAGTATCATAACCTAAGTTTGCTTTGGTGTTCTTATGTGTAAGAATATATCACGAAGGCAGAACGCGTAAGTATTATTGGCCCAACTACATGTTTAATTTCATATATTGTATTATAATTTGTATTCACATTAGGCAATCACCTGTACAGTACATGTGTGTGATATTATTGTTTGAACAGTTACGTAATAAACGCACAGGTGCAGTGAAATAGTCTTATGGATTATATTTCTTTCAACGAAACTATTGAAAACCTGATCTTGCAATTAACAATAATATACCTGATGTATTTTCATTGTTCCTTTAATTGTCTGTAGATTATGGCTAGTAGACAACGAAAACTCCTTGTCGGGTATATAGAACATCTGCACGTTCAGGTTGTCATTCAAAAGTGTACATAGCTGCTGCGCTCCCGTGATATCTGTTCCATGACTGGCAAGTCGGTCTGCTTCACGCTTTACCACGGCTCCCACGCCGTCTGGAGCTCCCTTTCCATGACCAGCTTCTGTGTAGCTCCAATTCACTGAGGCAAACCCAAACTCGAAAGGAATTGATGACATCATAAAGAAATTGTCCTTAATTTTGTACTGCGTTGTGGGGCCATCGCTCAAGAAGAATAGATTCACGATATCTGGGTATCTCTCTTTAATATCTCTTAGCACAGGTCTTAAGATTCCAGTTGGACTGTGAGCCAAATTGTCTGATACGGAACAAATAGGTAACGTCTGAGATACCGTGTAAACTACTCCAGTATGTAGGGAAAGTTGTCTCTGAGATGCACCAAAATGTACCGACTGTACCTCGGACGCGTACTTACACATAAGGTTTTCCGAAAAGTCAATATGTATGAGGACATCATGTTTTGTCATCTTTTCCTTTAATACACGGATAGCTTTATATTGGTGTTCAATGTTATAAACATGTTGACAACAATTTCGAAGCTCTTTATCAAACTCAGCACACAAGATGTTCAAGGAAAACGTGTCTTTTATTTTGACGGTCATTGATGTGAGCTTAGTTTCGCCGTTTGACAGTTTCATTTCTACGCGCTTTGTTTTCCATTTGTAGAAGTTGACCTTCTTACTGTTATCAGATTCAGATTGTCTGAGATCTAGCTTTTTGTCTTTACAGTGAGTCGTACACGGTACATGCAGTCTTTACTCGATGTCCCACACACAACTTTTTTCATTATTTCAGGAAGGTTTGCTGTTTGCAAGGCATGCTCTTCTTTAAGTCGTCTTGCTTTCATTTGCAAGTTTTCATGCCTGCGACATAAGCAGGTCTCCCTATTCCTTTCAGTAGGTGGTCGTATGTTGAATGGTCTTAGACGGCAAAACATAGCATATGACATGCTCCTTTTTTCTTCAACAAGAAATTTCATGTGTAGGTTTTTCATCGTATCGTTCAATAAACGTATTTGTTTCTTAATTTTTTGGTGTGTTTTCGTAGACTTTTTCCCAGCTTTAACCCTGCTATTGTCATCTCTGTTCATGAAATTGGCAACAGATAGTTTCATGTTGGCTACTTGAGAGTTTTTTGTGTTTTTCTTGTTAATGAGAAATTTTGGTCAGCAACCTTAATTCTTCTTTGTGTGATTTCTAAACTCGTCTTGGCGTATTTCTGTAACCTATATTTTTTAAGAAGCTGATTGCACAGTACTCCTTTAGTGATCAGCTGTTTGGTCTTTTCACTTTTGTTTAATTTGTATTTCTTCTTTATGCCCTCTAAAAGAACATTATGAAACAGCAGCATCTTATTAGCCTTTTCAGCACTGTTTGGTCCCTTAAATATAAGTTTCACTTTTGTTCTAGGTGAGTTAGGATCGATGTGTTTTTGGTTCGCCCTATACAACCTTTTTCTCAGTTTTTCATTATTCTGAATGTTTAGTTGCTCTTCCAAATTCTGCATCTTTCTGTATGTCCTTGACTTTTCTCGTTTAACTCTTTTTCTTCCAAGTTTCTTTTTCTCTGTCAGATGTGAGCTGCTTGAAGGTGATGGTGGCACGAGAGGCTGTTTTTTCTTCATTTCTCTCCAATACCTGCGACGTCGCCGTCTCTCCCTTTTCGATACATCACCGATAACTTTTACATTTCCATCTTCCTTTTTCTTACCATACCTTTTTCGTTCCAGTTGCAGGTATTCCTGGTACTTTGCTGGGTTTTGTTTCATTTTCTCACGATAGATCCTCGACCTCTCCGCCCCGAAAAGTGGCATCTTTCAAAACTGCCTCTTGAACTTCTGTATAAAAGAGCTTTAACAAATCTTTGTGATTAATAATTGTTTTAGTAAGGTTCTGAACGTCCTCTCTCCAGTCATCCAACTCCTCTGCTGTTAGAATATATGTTGATATGGCGTCAAGCAAGTTTTCTAGGCTTTCAATGTTTTGTTCAAGGATTTTTTGTTCCCTTGCAAGCTCGGTTGGTGTTCTTGGTGATACTGCAATACAGGAACAATTACTATACAATGGTGTATATATTACACGTTATGCTAGATATGAAAACCCGATATAAAATTCTCACCTGAAGATGTTTTTAATAGTGGTTATGAAATTGCAAAAAGATAACTTTATCTAACAACATGGAGAGTGATCGAATTTGGTATTCAGTCTAAGTAAAGGCCAATAATTTATAATTTGTCTTAAATTGTATTATAAGCCCTGTAAATCGTAACAGCATTTGGTCTGGTATGCATGTTAAAATTTATCCACGGACAGACAGAAAGACATATAAAATTAAAAAAATGTATCCATATTACATTATTTGTTCAACTAGGGGTATAGCTAACTTAAATTATATGCCTTAAAATAAGTGGACTCTCCCATCCTTCTTAATTGGATCAATTTATTTCCAAAATTAGGGATGTCTAGTATATTTATTTCTATATTAGAATATTTCTTACAGAAATTCCTTAAAGCAAAAGCGCAGACCTTGATGAGACGCCGCATCATGCGGGGTCTCATCTGGGTCTATGCTGTTTGCCAAGGCCTTTTTTCAAGACGCTAGGCATAAATGGATTAAAGATCTTTTTTGTCAAACTAAAAAGGCGATTTTAGCAGACATGCTTATAACAGTAATGGCACTAAATTGAGTTATGCAGTTATTTGGATCCACATGCCGTTTGATCAGTATATAAAACATCATTACATGTTATAATATTGAGGATCATTTATATTAATTACAGTCGAAACTGACCTAACGGCCACCTGAATTTACCGGTCACCTTCAGACAACGGTCAAACTGGAATCCCCCGACAAAAAACACTCTATATTACACTTGAATTTAACGGCCACCTGGTCATAACGGCCAACGGCCACTATATTCCACTCCGAAATTCATGTTTGACCTGCAATCGACGGTCACGCGTCAGTCGTCTCGAGTCGCGAAAATTAAAAACACAGCAGATTATTTTTCCGTCTTTTTTGCGGTTAAAGCATCTGAAAGCGGTAATAGTCTTTGATATGATAAAAGCGGCCCGCTGCGAGTAAACAAATAATAAGGTGTTGAGACGGTTTGTTTTCCGGGGATAAATGTGGGGGTACCTTCAAAAGAAAATATGTCAGAGTTTGTGACACGTTTTAAGTAATTATCACTAATTAAATGACCGCTAATTAGCACATGGTACTTTAAACGGTACAATTACACCGTACTATCGGTTTATGACAGCGAATCCGCTTTTTAGACTTGTACGGACGTGACGTCAACGGCACGTGACAAACTTTATTTACTGAATGAACGAGATGCATAAGCCTTTGTTTTACACTGTATGCAAACGACTGGGTGGGGTAACGACGTAGCAATACTACCAACTGACAAACCATCTTAAAATTGTGATCCGAATTCAACAGTCACCTGTGGACAACGGTCACTTTGGTCATTTCCCTTGACTGACCGCTGTTCTCAGGTTTGACTGTATTTCATTGTGACGTCAAAACGGAATTGATATTTCCGCTCCGTGACGAAAATGTCCGTACCGCGACAGAAAATATCGTCACGGAATTGATCGTCACGGTATTGAAAATCTACTTTTTGACTTCATGTTGGCTATGATTACAAAAAAAATCCATTGGCGGTCATTTTCAAATTGAATGAAAACCATATGAGACAAGTTTGCACTTGAAAAGCATGTCGATATAGAAAACGGTTTGATTTCAGTGTGATATATGGAGTGGAAAAGTAGAAAAGGTACGGTTTAAATGTACCTGTTTTGTCGTTACTTCAGCGGCTGACATCTCTAAGATGGCGGAAAAACAACATGCGCGGGAAGTTACATGACGTCATCATTCATTGCGTCATTAAAAATAATTAGTCTTCGCACGCTTTAGTCATGTAATTGATAAAAACGAGTTATGTCACGGAGTGGAATGAAAATCTTTGGACAATTTCTAATTGATAAAAAATCATGGTTTTATTGCAGATATGTGTAATAAGTGTTATTGAAGTCTTTACTAGAATAAGGTTTGTGTTGAAAACTTAACTCCGAATGAGATTGGACAGTAAATTGCTGATTTATATATCTTGAAACCATTTACACCGGGGTTTGGGACATTGAGATTTTTTGGTACACTAGTATTAAAATCACTTAAATCACCTTAAAATACCTACATTTCAGTAATTAGATGATGCAAACATATTTTGGTGTTTGTTTAAATAACTATCAATATATTGTATTCATTTCTACTTATGCCTTTTTGTTTTACATTAAGTGAAAGTCATGGGACACAAAAATAACGCTAGTTGTAGAATAACCCTACTACATCACTCTGTACAAATAACATAATAACACAGTGGGGGAATTGAATGTCGGCTTCTTGTGTTTTACACTATATCAAGCAAATTTAGTATCAGAAATTCCCGACTGGTATAAATAACATAGTAATAATGTATGTGATTAATACTGAATTGCATCACGCATCCGTTTTATTTATACATATCCAAATAACCAAAAGTCTGTTCCAGCAATGTAGATTGAAATGCATCGTTTCCATAGACGACTATATTGCAAATGGGTGACTTGATTAACGACATTATATTTAATTTGTCGACGAAACAATTGATATGCTGGTTAATTATAGTAAAACATATAAACCATTAAACATTATCATAAGATTGCTCATATTTTTGACAAAATTTTCTTGATATCATTGCTTTTCTCTACCTATGTCTATCAAAGTTTAACAGACAACAAAACATTACACAATTTACAAAAAACAATCGGTGCAAAATTTGAATGTTCAATATCCGGAATACACTTCACTAGCGGTAGCCTCTTCTTCATCATTAACCGGACTGTTTGTTCGGTTCACAGCATTTAATGTAAATGTGTATAAGTAATTCTTTCCGATCTGTTGATTGACGCCTTTTTTCGAAATTCTTGATTACAAATTAACCATCGCGGTTGATAATAGTTTGGTCTATACCAGGCTATATTCAATAGTGTGGTATTTTAATATAATCATGCCTAAAGATTGGCTGTTAAATATTTGTTATCTAAGTATATACGTCATCGTATCAATTGTACTCGGAGGCGTGTTTTACAATATGTTTACTGGTTGGGGTTTTAATTATTTCACAGTATTAAACACTAGGGACATTTAGTGCGTCGATATTGGTTATCCTTAATCATGATACAACTTATAATGCTTTTCTAAACACCAGCGTTATGTGTTTTCAGTTTACAAAATGGTAAACAGGCACAAAATCGCATGGACGTATATGTATATACCGTCAGCCAAACCTAACAATAAATAATGCCTTGTAATGTGCATGCTAAGTGGTGAATGCATTTATTGTAAAATTGAAAGTAGATGGGTATCGCCATTGATTGCGCATTTAGATTCAACAATAGATCACTTTTAAACAAAATGTAAGACAAGTATTTGAAAAAAAAATGAAAACGAAACTTGATTTAATAACATCACTAATAACAGACAATAACGCCATATTCATCATTGCCAATCTACAGCTTAAACATGTTTTCTTGTGTTGGTCTCTGGCACAAATGTTCGGTTGAACTAAAAAAGTTACAAGTCAAACTGAACATGAGAAGTGCAATTTAATATGTGAATACTATTTATCTGTCCAAACGTATCTGAATAATTGCTTTTTTCCACACATATGCATGGCTTCAGGCCTTAAAAATGAAGGTAGGCTTATTGCTGTACAGTGTGATTAGGGATTTTGTTCCGGGATTAATCTCTTTAGAATCCCTATCACACTCATTCAGCCGATTGCTAGGGATAATTCCGTATTCACCATGTTTCATCCAAATTAATCTGTAATCAACCTTTTCGAACGGTTTTTAAATGAATTAATCTTTACGTTTGCGCATTATTTTAACAGGTTAATATGGAAACAATAAAATTAACCTGCACGCATGCGCAGTCGATGCCGGGGATCAATTGAGTTGACAAGGCGGGGTAAATCAGTGACGTCAACGAGTAAGCGGGACGTAAACAACTTTTGCAGATGTAGAATTTACTTTTGTCGGTGCCATGCATACTTCAATTCATAATGTTATGCTGCATACAACATAATGGTGCATAGCCAATAAAACACGTCATATGAATACTCCACAATTGATTTCTGTATTAACACCAAGGATTTGAAAACGAAACTTGGTCATGTGGCTTACATATCCGATAGCACGTCATTTTATATCTTATCAGTTAGTTATATATTACCCCATATGACGTTTATTGCGAGTATGCGCATAAAGAAGTACAGAGTGCTCTTTTAATGTAGGGAACATTAATACATTTATAGAAAAAGCATTTTTTACACCCTCCATTTTTTTTACATTTTCAACTTACATCGACTGCTGAAAGATTCAATCGATATTTGAAGTTTTTGGCGATCGCAACCGCTAACATCGTAGTACATTTTTCTGCTATTGCTTTTTATATAACTTCTAAATTGATATTTAAACATCTTTATTTACCAATAGTTAAATGAGGGCAAATGCGTATGTGTACCTTACAATGCTAAAATCTACATCGCCATGACTCGTTCGAAAGATTCGTTATTTATTATATCCAAGACTGTTACCGTTTTAATAAAAACTTAACATTTTTTATTTATCGTTGATGTGAGAATACAAATCTTAAGCTTCTTCGAAATGGCATGCTTATTGAAGAAAAACCTGCGCTATTTATTATTTAAGTATATGTTTCTGTAGTCACATATGTATTAGTCTTATAGACGAAACACTATATAATATTGAACTTATCAAATCGAATAAGTGTTGGTACAACATTAATCAATATTGTTGAAGACCAACAAAATTATAATCTCATTTTTGAAAATGTTATTTCAAAAGTGCTGGCAAATCGCCTTTATTAATATATATCCCATGATCGCTTCATAGGTGAACGATCTTACATTAAGAACAGTGAACACATTAACCAGAATACGGGATGTTAAATGTCTGAGAAAATTAAATTAATTTTGAGTCTGATAAGATTTGTTAGTGGATTTAAAAGGCCATCATTCGACATTTTGGGAAACAATTAACATCTTATTATTAATTTCGAGGCCGTGTGTTGCTGTTGTTGTTTTTCAAATTATAAGTATCTGTATTTATTTAGTTAGAATTACCGTACATAGACCTGTTATATGGTTTATTAAGATCCGATGTTTAGAACTGTATTTTAAACGTTGTATACTTAGATTTTTTTTATCCGTATCGTTGTATATTTTATTCAATTTTTAAGTTGGGACATACACATGTGTATATCTAGTCTGCATTCAGTACGAACGAAACTTGCAGACACGCATTAATGTATCATTTATGTAATGCTTTTGCTTTGATGGGATAACGCGCTTCCCTTTGCAAACAAGGTCAAATGCAAATATTAACGTGTCTTCCAAAGTTCGCCTGTGCAATCCGCCTAGGCTAATTAGAGACGACATTAAATGGGTAAACTGAAATCTTGCAAAGAAAGGACGTCCCTTAAATAACAAAACACCTTAAACGCGGGGATACCTCCCCTGATTAGCTTGTGACGTATACACAGAATAATCTTGATTGACGATTCACACAATAGCATTAAAACCTGTTGTTTGCCAGAGGGAGGCTCGATAATGCCAACATGGTTAAGACAAATCCTAACTTTACCGTATTCATAATTCATTTCGGTTTAACTAAGCGATTCGTATCTGTTCATCTACAATATGCTTTTTTATTACTTAAAATGCAGTGCTATGCTTTTGTTAGCGTTTATTTAATGAACAGACATCCACAACAACAATGTGAGAAACGCCTGCAACAGAATTTCGTCGACTTCCGTAAGTTATATTATGTGGTTAAATCGTGTGTGAAGCATGACAGGTTGAAGAAAAAGATATCATCAGTGTTCTTTCACATTACGTGTATATATATATATATATATATATATATATATATATATATATATATATATATATATTATATATATACATATATATATATATATATTTATATTATATATATATATATATATATATATATATATATATATCACGTGATCGTTTTTATGTCATCGGTTTTACATTACAGCTTTTACATTTAACAGTCTAGTTCATTGAAATGTAAACAAACTATACAGGACATAAAAACTAAAAACAATAACTTATAATACAACCTTAAAACATGGGAATTAACCTATTCTACATAAATCAGTAAACACATTGTATGAATTCACAGACGCCTATTTAAAAAATTATTAAAACAAAACAACAGATAATTGAATACATCGTGAATTAATTTTGTACTTAAATTACAAAAAACAAAACGATACACTGGTTATAAAAGTCTTATTATTAATTTAAGTATGTAAACACGCAGACATCTTTTTATGATCGTTACCAATTAGGTTCCACGATGACGTCATGCAAGAAACTTTCGTCATCGACATTAACAATTTCTGAAGGGACACAACCTTGCTTCTGTATCATCGTTCTTAATTCGTCATATGTTAGAGTCGACCCCATGGATTTCTTAGCCCACTCGTGCATTTCTATCACAAAAGATGTAATGATATCTTTACAAAGAGTTAATGTCTGGAGCATGTGCGGTAAGACGATGAATTCTGATCCCTCGATATCAATTTTCATGAAAACTGCCTTTGGTTTAAGGGGCGCAATCTGAGAACGAATGAAGTGCACAATATCAATGGTTAGGACTTAATATTCTGTCATATTAATTTTGTTATCAATTGCAGTATCCAGAATGCCAGCGCCCCAGTCTATGTCAAAGTTCGTGTCCGAGTATATTGTTACAATCTCTCCCGTTCTATTGGAAACAGCGTTATTGTAAAAAGTGACATTGAGTCCTTTACGTCGATATGATTGTTCAATGTGCTTTAAACGACCCATGTGTCGTGGATTAGCTTCAAATCCGAATGAACACACATTCCCACGACGGCTGGACTTCGTTATATGTCCGAACAGTTTGTCAAAGAACGGTATGATAGCCGCACCTGGATAAAGCCATGGCTCGTACAACTTCCGTATCTGCACACCCTTGTTGCTCCCCAAATCTAGGTAAACGAACTGGCAATCTTGGTTCACGTGAATCATCGGAGATTGCACCTCCTTTAGCGACCGCTGAGGGACGGTTTCAAACAATCTAAGAGACCAAACTACGAACACATACAGGACACCCACTAACGGTAGTAGTACTAATTTCGTTCTCTTCATGTTATTGTCTTCGATTGCTCCCATAGATAAACTTCTTGGTTTGCAAGCTGATTAGGAATTGTCCACTGTACTTAGCATGTGTGGTGATCTGTCAAGAAAGAAAATAGAACATCTGAGTCGCTCTAAATGATGCTTTAGGAAACACCATGTTTTCAGAATATAAACAGTTCTATTTAGAATCAATTTTATTTGCATTTGCGTTTAAAATTCGATTAGTTCTTATTCACATACATATAATCGGATAAATTGAAACAATATTTAATTTAACACATCAGTAATTCATTAAACAAATAGCTTGATATACTCTGTTAAACAATAATGTGTAGCTAGTCAAGCTATTACTAACGACTTATATTCACATTAATTATTGGTTTATTTAACGTATTCTCATAATATGGTATCTATTTACATTTATCGAATCTTAAACAAGGAACATAATTGTGAATATGATACAACCAAGATGACACTTAATTAAATACTTCAACTTCAGGGCATCGGAGTGTAGTCCCATACATAGGTATTTGATTGCGAACTTACATATCAGTTAAGTGGCATGTGTTATGACGTCTCGAAATAGAGACAGAGCCACGAGACCGAAACATACTCTTGAAACAGTATTCATTTTTGATTTCATATATTCTCACAATTTTGTTTATGAGCATGTCAACCTTGTTTCTAGTGGTACGTGCAATGAAGTATATAATGAAGCTATTATTGGCCAAAATAACGTTGTTTTGCTAGTATGATAATACAGGATCGGACAAAGAGCAGCACAATTGTATACTTTGTATGATTGCTTAGTCCCGCACCATTTTACCCAGGTATATCATTTTAATAACATGACTATTGCCAAGCAATATATGTCCCCTACCGGCTCCACTATTGTCAGATTGTTTTTTTTGTTGCCATAGCAACCAGAAATTTTGAAGTAGGAAGAAAATAAAATGACGTGCATAATATCCATATTGCTATCTATACATGTTTCAAGTTTCATGAACAATATGAAGAACTATTAATGTTATCGCAGGATCCAGAAAAGTGTGCAGGATCCACCATTTTCAGCAGTATTTCTAGTCTATTTGTTGCCATAGCAACCATAATTCTTGGCGTAGGGACAAAATGAAATGACGTGCATAATCTCCATATTGTTATCGGTCAATGTTTTAAGTTTCATGAAAAATATGAAGAACTTTTAAAGTTATCGCAGGATCCATAAAAGTGTGACAGACTGACGGACTGACGGACTCACGGACACACGGACACACAGAGCGCAAACCATAAGTCCCCTCCGGTGAAACCGATAGGGGACAATAACATTGATAACGTTCAAACTGCTTATCTTATTACTGGTTGCCAAACTATACGAGTGCTACGTGTACTTAGAATACTATCAACTCATATTTCATCAATATGCTACACAAACTAGCTTAACAGATTTATCCGTGTAAAACGTCAATTGACTCAATCAAGATTTTTCAGTTGTCGTAAAACAGCTTCTCTGAGGACAAATATGTCGAATTTAAATATGAAGAGCAGGTTATTAACATTTAAGTCAAATTCTAATTCTGGCGTATTTCCGCTAAGTGTGCTTCCACAATAGAAAATTACACGGCCGTTAATCACGCGCGCCACAACTTTTTTGCGATGCATTAATAAATGAGCCAATGCAACTTCCGAGGTGGCGCTCAGACCCGGATGTTTTGAAACTTCATCAAAAATTGTACAGGGTGATTAGGTTGTATATGTTTTTTCCTCATACTTCGCATTATTTTTAAAATCGGGCAATGTAGTGCGATTCGGCGAAGATTGATTCGTCCAAAAATGTACAAACACGTACATTTTCGACCCATTTAAAAACGTCGTGAAAACCTTTATAAGTTGTGGCATGATGGAGTTTTAAAAAGCATTTCGATGAGTTTTTCCTGTGTGACGAGAAAATGTCTACCCAATTAAATCGCTAACGGCATCAAACGATTGTGTACAACATACATTAGATGCTGCATGCACAAAAATATTGGCTTCTTGCCGACGTAGTAGATAATTTTGCATTTTTCCAAAAGAGATGGAGCCAATGCTTTAGAGGTGGCGCTAATGATACGAGGTGGCGCCAGTGCAGGATGTATCAATTAACAGTCGTATTGCAATGACATTATCACATGGCGTAGATTTGATTGATAATGTTATTTGCTATATTTAATTTATTTTTCAACGTACATACGGAACATAAGCACAATCTATAGTAAATAAGATGAAGTTATTTAAATATATAAGTGATCAGCTCAATTAAGAAGTCACCAACATGAATAAAACATATTGTACGATATATACAAAAAAATAAGTATAAGATAACACTTCTTCTTGAAACTATGATTTGTGGCTGTTAATCCAAATGCTTAATTTACTAAAAGGCCAAGGTCAACGAATATTAATTAGGCTCATTTATGTTGTTTTTCCCACTATCAACTCCAAAAAATGAAGATAGCTCGGTCTTTTTCCGTGAAGATGTTGCATAATACATGTTAAATGTTGTTATCTTAAAAAGACGAACGTTTAAATCAATAAATACATTATTAGAAAACTACTTTTTCCAATTAAAAACGCACGCGACTCAAATGTTCTGCAGTAGTCAACTTACAAAAAATAATGTAAGTCCTGTAAACGTAATAGAAACCATAACATAAAATATTTCACTTTAATTACTTTTAAATGAGCATTGGCGCCACCTCCTAATCGGAGCGCCACCTCCTTGGCATTGGCTCCATATTTTTTTGGAAAATGCAAATTCATCTATTGAATCGGCTAGAAGCCGATACTTTCGTGCACGCATTAATTTGTACATGTTAAAAGAAATCATTCTATGTAATGGGCGATTTAATTGGCAGGGACTTTGCTCGTCACACAGGCAAAAGACATCGATTTGCTTTTACCATGCCACAACTTATAAAGGTCCTCACGTTTCCAAATGGGTCGTGATTGTATGTTTCTGTACACTTTTAGAGGAACTTATAATCGCTTAATCGCACTACATTGGCCGATTTTTAAAAATATTGCAAAAGCTATTGAAAAAACATATTAAACCTAATCACCCTGCAAAAGTATCCGTTAAATTTCAAAACATCCTGGACTGAGCGCAACCTCGGATGTTGCATTGGCTCATCTATTAATGCATCTCAAAAAAGAGGTGACGCGCGTGATTAACGGCCATGCATTACAACTCCTGCAGTCCCACACGGAAGTGGAATACTTGAGCTTCAAGAACAGGAAAATCGTAAGCATCTGGTGATTTAGTTATAGTTATGCATGAAATAACATTTGTGAAAAAGGATTTGAAGTTTCTAAACACTGGACCGTAACTTTAAAAGTGTCACAAACGTGTATATGTGGTGTGTACATATTTGGTCATGACAGGCAACATTAACCTGTACAATTAGTTACTTTAATTGTTTATTTAAATTTACTAAGTAAATGTCGTTGCAAATACACGTGTAAAAGTCCGTTAAAACAAATGTTTATATTGCTTTGATCGGGATGTTCACCAGAAAAGAGCGTGCTTTTTTGCAACCACTACGTATGCTCTTCCATAAATGCATAGACTGTAAGAAAGCTTCGACCGCGTATGGCATGAAGGCCTATGGAATGGTATGAGAGGATTCAACATTAACGAAGGGCTGGAGCAAGGCATACACAATCTATACGGAAACGCCAGCAGTACATTACTTCTCAACGGATAGAAAGGGGACCTCTTCAAAATATCAGTGGGCGTCAAACATGGATGTTTGCTCTCTCCCGTCCTGTTAAACCTTTTCCACGCGAAGATATTGCAGGAGAATCTCCATGACCAACCCTCTATTTCCAAAAGCTGAAGACCCATCTCCAACCTGAGAATCTCTGATGACATTAACCTCATGTGCGACACCAGCGTTGAACTTCAAGATCTCTCCAACAGACTCTATGTAAGAGCAAGAACATACGTGAAGGAGGTAAGCACGGAGAAGTCAAATTACACGGTGAACATCACGACCACTACAATTGCAGACATCATCAAGAACGGAAAAAAGTTCAAGACTTGACCAGCTTCAAGTACCTGGGCGCAACGCTGTCCAAGATCGGTGCAAGTATCGCTGATGCGCGAAAAAGAATTGTCATGGCGACTTCAGCGATGGCCACACTGAGCAAGCTGTGGACAAGGAGTTTACTCAGCTTCCCCACTAAGTACAGGCTCTACACGTCCATTTTAGTAATTATTCTACTCTGTTTCTTCGAGACCTGGACGCTTCACGCGGACAAAGAACGCACGATTCATTTAATCATAAAAGTCTCAAAAGACTGCTATGCATCTCCTTTACGGAGCACATGACCTAAGAGTACGTCCGGAACATGACTGGACATCCCTTTACATGAATGAATTACTCTCAGCAGCACACGCCAGACCAAACTGGATGAGGATTTCTGTACCGTTGTCCCTCATTTACCCCCTCCTCCAAACGGCCTAACTGGTAAATGAGTTGATGATTATGATGATGTACGTAAAGAAATTCAAATTATTGCACAAGAAACGTTACATTTGTAAAAGAAGACAAGAGACACATGCTTTGTTATTTTCAACTTAAATGGTATTAAAGCAAAGTGCACGTATACTCTTGGCCGAAGTAATAACCAGTGACGCTATATATATATATATATATATATATATATATATATATATATATATATATATATATATATATATATATATATATATATATATATATATATATATATATATATATATTTATATTTATATTTATATATATATATATATATATATATTTATATATTTATATATATATATATATATATATGATGGTTAACTTTAGTTTAAACAAATATAAGAGGACATTGAAAAACACTTACAACTTAGGAGTGAACTTTTTTTTACATTTGGTTAATATACGACATTTGAACATAAGTAAACATAAGACGAGCTAAGTCTAACAGTATAGGTTCGAATTATGCCAGCTATAACTGACTCGTCAGATTAGGAACCACTACAAGTGTATTACATGGAATAATGCGAAATGACAATCTGTTTTGTATTTGCTCATAGTACCTAACATGTTCGGAAAAGGAATACTCAACTTATTTGTTTTGGTTATTATCGTGACCTGTTTCAAAATTAGAGATATTTTCCCCGATCAGAAACTACTGAACTTAAATCTAGGCAGGGAAGTAAAGAGTGGACTTTTTGCCCGAGGTTTTTAGGTTAACATGTAAAATGCATACACTTTTCAATTATATATACTTTGAACACGTGTTTTTTTATTAAATAAGGACGATAAGTCTTGTACTGCCTAACTAAGCATCAAATGTTTCCGCAATGTTGAGTTCATAAGTGTGATAGAAAACGATGTAAATCAAAGAGAATATGTCAACAGTAAACTTCAACTTGGAGAAGACATATTCATAGGTACTTCCATAGAATTTGAAATACCATATTCGTAAGGCAATTTCGATATTGTAAGGGCGATGAAGTGGAAAGCTAAATCTTATAAAAACGTATGACATTTGTGTAAACGAACAAGAAGCTCAAGTATTGTGTTGGGAAACGGAACAATTTACAAAAAACCTCACATTGTTCAACCCGCTTACTATTACATCAAAATTAAGGATAGTATTTAGCATAAACTAAATTTAAGTGTGATTTAGTTTAGTGGAACAGTTTTTCTGAAAATGCTTGTGGTATATCATGGGGATTTAGATTGCATATTGTTGGGATTACTTCGTATTTGTACATAGCAGATAGACGTCTATAGCGTCCCGCTTGATTGCTCTGCATGAACATATTATAAATTATTATTTTATAAGCCTTTTATGAGTGTACATCATATAAAAGAATCGCGATTTCGACGTGAAGCCAGTAATGTGATTCCAAACCTACTCTTATTGTGTAAGCATTACATTGATTCGTATTTCTCAACAAAGTGTTTAAAATAGTCTAAACAATATAAAACAAAGTATTTTGTAATGATCTGGTCATGTTATACCGGTAAAACTAAAAGTGCTTAGGTCAGATATAGAATGTGAAAATTACTTCCTAAACATACCAAAACAGATGGTAATGACTTACTCAAGAGAATCTGCTAAATATTCCCTGATCTTAGATACAATGGAATGGTTTTTGTGCATTTACGATTAAATGAAATGATTTATTGTAGGCACTACGGAACATACAGTTAGAGCAATGACCGATAAAAAGGCAAAATGGTACAAACTTTAATCAAGAACTGTGTGCTGAGCAGAGAAAATAGATTATATTCCCGGACAAAGTAAGACAGTAACGATCTTATTACTGGAGTTGTTAGCGGTGTCATTCGGAGAATGCTGTGAGAACTATGTAGAGTGTTATCTTAAACTGGAGATCACGGACGTGTGATGACGAACTCCAAGCGCGTAATGAGTGTTGCCGAATAAAAACAGAAATGACAGGTGTCCATTGAACACAGACTTAACGTAAAAGGAAATATTTCAACGTCCATATTTACAAATGGAATTTGTGAAAATAATCCACATGATATTCCGGATGTGGTAAATTGAATCAAAGTTTCTGAAATTTGCTTGCAATGACCAAATGTTGTGCCAGAAACAATAAAAGCATTTAGAATAAAGACCGATCAACAACGTTCTTTAACAACATACAGAGGCAACTTTATGAAGGTTCCAACATCACAATGATGATGTCTTAAAAGACACATGATCTGCTGTTGAAACGAAAGTGGTATATGCAAAAAAATAATAATATCGGAACCATGCCGTCTGTAATCGATGGTTGATCATCAATATCATAATTTCTTTCCGACCGGTAGTTTGAACTACATCAAAAAGATATTGACATCTCCCAGACCATGAACTGGACACTGTTTGCCAAGTGAAGAATTACTTCATGTAGAACACATATGAATAAACCACTTTCAGAGTATTTTGATTTACTGATTTGTATTGTTTGTTACGTTCAAATAAACATAATATTATTGCACATTTAATGTTAATAATAATTAAGTATTAAATCTCTATTCGTATTTCATCTGCTCAGAGCAAAAATAAAAAATATTCTTTTGAAAAGAGCTCAGACTATGTGCATGTTTCTTTACATCATAAGTTTGCAACCTTAAACGTTTGTCGAGAGAACGTGTGGGGCGATGTGTACTGAGCAAACGATGATTGAAGTTACATGTAAAATATGAGTAACACACACTGAAGGGTGTCAAATAATCAATTACATAAACTTACTGGAATCGGATGCTGGAGATTGGAATTCAGATTAAACAATGCGATATACGTTTTATTTTTTTAGTTAATATTTGCCTTCGTATGTATTGATTGGTATATATTGTCTTTGCGTTTTGTACTGCCTCACTGTGTCTTGCAACTATTTGTAACACAAATATATGACCAATTGATATTATATGTAATCTAATAGTGAATCTGTGTGTATATTATAACTCTTATACTTCCCTTAGCATTTATTCTGCCCAACACAACAGTTTCAATTATTTGCAAGTAAGTCAGAGTTCAACAAAAACAACTGTTTTGTATTGGTTTAATGATAACTGTGTCATCGAAAAGGGGTTCATTTACGTAGTTATCATACCCATACCCACTCCATTTGTTTAAACCACTGTTTAGAATATTATTGAAAATGAGCACTATTGTATATGTAAATATATATACAAATAAGTAAATAAATGAAAATAAAACTAAATAAATACATAAAAAGTACATAAATACATAAATAAATAAATATATACATAAATAAGTATAAATAAATTAAATATATTTATTTATATATTTATGTATTTATGTACTTATTTATGTATTTATTTAGTTTTATTTTCATATATATATATATACTATTTATTTATTTATATTTATCTATATTGATTTACATTTATTTAAAGTTATTTATATTAATTTATTATTATTTATATCAATTTTTAATAATTTTTATTTATTTTATTTATTTTTATTTATTCAATTCATCTGTAGTGATTTGTATGTATTTGTTTTATTTGTATTTATTTTTAATATTATATTTATAAATATTTTATGTTAAGAAATATTAAATCAGAATACATCGACATATGACTCATTTGCTTACCATCAACAATTATGCGATAGTATCAATAAACATATATGGTGCAGGCTTATCTTTATTAATACACTATTACATAAACTGACTACGGCTGTCTTTACCACATGGCATCCTCAAATTCATGTTAATTCCGTTCCATTATAAGACACAACACATAACCCTCTGTACGAATACATTATACACAGACCAAACAAGGAAAATCAACTGCAATTATATATTTGAATCAAACTATATATGCGTTTATCCTAATTGTAAAACGAATAGAAATGATAAAATATGAGGGAAATAAACATTACACAAACATAATGATGAAGATGTCGATGAAGATGACGTTGTTGTTGTTGTTGATGATGATGATGAGGAGGAGGAGGGTGATGGTGGTGGTGATGATGATGATGATGATAATGATGACGACGACGACGACGACGATGATGATGATGATGCTGCTGCTGATGATGATGATAATGATGATGATGATGATGATGATGATGATGATGATGATGATGATGATGATGATGATGATGATGATGATGATGATGATGATGATGATGATGATGATGATGATGATGATGATGATGATGATGATGATGATGATGATGATGATGATGATGATGATGATGATGATGATGATGATGATGATGATGATGATGATGATGATTATGATGATGATGATGATGATGATGATGATGATGATGATGATGATGATGATGATGATGATGATGATGATGATGATGATGATGATGATGATGATGATGATAATGATCGAGCACATTTTTAACATAACCTGAACATGTTTAAAGCGGTCATATACTTATCGTTAACCGTTATTAACATATTTCTTTTAAATAGCAAGTAAATGGTAATCGATGTTTTACCTTATTTTTTATTTCAATTGGAACAGCTTATCCTAAATGGTCTGTAGTACAGGAATTCAGAAAAAAGGACAAGTAAGTTCGGTGCAGGCTCGAACCGTCGGCTAACGGACAATAAACTTATTGGCTTCAATCACTGACTGCCATCCCACCCCAAAAACAATATATGCACACAATGCGATAATTATAAACAACAACAACACAACCAAATCGAAAATTATGAGAAAGTTTTTATTGTAATTTAAGTTTCTGTATAGCTTCAGCTATAGACGACTCAGAATCGCGATAATGTTACAGATACAAGTATACATTATGAACATGAAAAATACAACACATTGGGCTTATAATATACCAATACAAAAAGTACTACAACTATTACTACTGCTGCTGCTGTTGCTGCTGCTAATACTACTACTACTATAAACATTACAATTGAGTGAACATACCTGACTTTAACATAACACGTCCATGTAATCGAAATAAACTCACGGAACCACATCACCGAAAGCATTAGTAAAGTATGTAAAGACATGTGGAGTAAGTAAACTGGGCGAAACATTTAACAAACCATAGAAAGACGCAAACGAACGAACTTGCCATGGTCATATCAGGTGATCAACATTTGTTCCAATCGAATGCGTAGTCAATTTGCATATTTTGTCACAGTTGACAGCGTGGCAAGAAAGCATAACGAAAAGAAACTTGTTATATGTTTTCACAATATAAATATTCAAGTCCACGCGATCTTAATCAAAAGCAATAATAGTTCATGGCGTTAAGTTTAAAGGGCATTTTCACAGATTTTGGCATGTTTTGAAGTTTGTCATTTAATGCTTTATATTTATAAATGTAAACATTGGATATAAAAAGCTCCAGCAAAAAATCAAGAAAAATTTAAAAAAAAGGTAACCCTCAGCAGGACTTGAACCACTGATCCCTGGAGTCCTGGAGTAAAAGTCTACCACTTAGACCACTCAGCCATCCTTCCATATACAATACGAGATGTATTTTATACTTTATATAAGCAATATTCGTAGTTTCACAAAAAATAATAACAACAACAGAACTCGCCAAATTATTAATTCGTTTCACGTTGCAACGCTTAATAATGTTCGGGGATTTAAATCGTCAAAAGATGCATATAATGCTATTTTAGGCACGGTCAATGTTCAGTATTACTGTTTCCTCAATAATATCATAAATAAAACGAAAATTTGCGAATCTGAAACACTTTTTTTTCATTTTGTCAATTAACCCAAACGTGACAAGGCCACTTTAATATGGTACATCACTTTTGGAAGTTTAGTTTGACATTTTTACAAACCACGACACACACTTAATTAAGATTTTAATAAGAATTCACTATTTTGAGCACGTTGCATATGTGTAAATTGTAACGGTTATTGTTATTAAATAAAGGTATATCAACATCCTTTATTTAAAGTGGTAAGCATTTCGCATTCCCTTGCTTCTTCTAGTATTATAAACAAAAATATACGAACACGAAATACAATAATTTGCAATAGTCTGATAGCATCGAAGTATTATACACAATCATTAACTCGATTTCAAATTTTGCCGAAAACAAGTTTTTTATTGAATCGACATTTTTGGTGTTCATGTTCAGATAATAAAATCAAGAACGGTACAAACTGTATTAATTTACTTAATGTGTGAAGTCATAGAAGTATTTCTGATTGCAAATTGACTTAAATATAATATGTCTCGATACGGATTGAGAAAAACGGGCTTTAAAATTAGTGTGTATTTTGTTAAAGTTTTAAACACACTTTAAACCCGTTTAAAGAACAGTTGTCCACGTGCGTTAGTCAAATAATCTGCGCTTAAAAAATATACACTTTATTTTAGACTATGCCTAATTAAAAATAGTGTGCATAGACAAATGGTGCAAATATTTCATGAATGCACACATGCATCATGTCTTCATTTAATTGCTCGTTTATGACTCTCAGTCCATGGTGTATACACGGCCTTAATGCGATCAAGCATGAGTTGTTGAGTCATTTGCATCAATACAATATTCCTAAATTTCATTCATTATTTAACCAACCATGTATTAGGTGTTATGACTTGATCATAGTGGACAATACGACATAAACTCTATCGAAACGTCGACATTTCAGTGTTGCTCATACGATTTCCAATCATTTCGTGCAAAAACTCGCACGTTATGAATGTATATACAGACTTGAAGAGTAATGGCAAAACTGTCGTCAGCAATATTGATTAATAGTAAAATTAATTATTAAAGGTTAAATTTGATTTAAAATAATCATCAGCAGTTTAATAATCGTTTGAACTTCATAACAGTCATAATGCTATTCCTCTGGACAATGCATGCACATAAAGGGGCTTCCTCTTCTGAGCCTTTTTAACATGTGTACAGTTTGCACAGATGCTACCGATGTTTATAAACATCACATTGTCCCAACGTGATCAACTTCACATCAGGAAAGTCTATTAGTTGTGGTGGAAAACGTTGTCTACATGCATAAGTCATCATAGATAATTGATCGTCGCACATTTAAGACCCAACTATCATGATCATTCAGGTTCATTCTTGAGTATAAAATTAAAATTAAAGCCTAATCTTTAGAATGTTTTGTGTAACCTCAGTCATATGGGTGGAGCTTGTAAAATTTGCATATTAATGAGGTCGGGACAATGCGAGCAGACGATCGGCAACAAGTTGTAAAATGCTGAAAACTGAAAAATTGAATATAAATATTGTTTAAATTTGGTGGAAAAACGTATTTCTCATGGAAATCCTTCACAACCTACCAAAATATTGCTCATTATCACTGAAAATATTGTTTTCTGACGGCGAAAGAAATTTGGTCACCAAATTTGACAGGTAAAAAACACTAATGGGGCGCAATAGGGATACCGCGAGAATACGGATGTCGACTATACATATAAATCCGAATTTAAATTGATGTGTTCTTATGTTTAGACGTTTAAAAGGTCTATGCAACGAAGCGTAAATCTAACAAGGCGGTTTCATTGGCAATTTACACCGATTGGATTGATACACATCAAGCACATCTAATGGCTACTTCATTTAAAAGTGTTGTCAAAATTATAATGATATTTACTTATGATTATATTAATTTTGTTAGAGGATTTTGACGATTGAGTAACATGCGTATTACTTGATATAAACTACGCCAGCGTTTGTGACATAAGTATTTTCACCAAATCTCTGTCCACTGTAATTTCCATTGCCACTGCCTATCATTTAACCAAGACTGGTAAAATAAAAAATGCATATTTTAGTTATTACAAAGGATTCAACAAGTAGTATCAATGCTTAAACGTTTAAATACGTGATTCACAAATAAATTTCAAATGATACATTGCAATTGTCATATAAACGAGACGATACGTCAACAATTCACTTCAAACTTCTTTAATGTGTTACAAATTAATTTTGCATTTCAAAAACAAATTAAACATAATGAATCAAGATGAGTCGAAAACACCCTACCATTTATATACAAAAACATCTACACAAAAAATCATGCTCTGCAACATACACAAAAAGGACATAAATATTGAATATTAAATATAGTGTACACTAATAAACAGTCATTATAGTGAAATATACGTGTCGTAAATACATCTCACGTTCATGTAACCGAGCCAGACAACGGAGGTTTAACCCGGGACATCCCGGTACTGGCAGATACTATAACGTGTCGCTATAAATTTGCATCATACAGCAAGGCAACATGACTTCCCCGTAAACTTAAACCTACTACACTTCCCGTTCCCACATTTTGAAATTATTTCACGAATTTCCTACTGCCAGGACGAAAGACTAACCCAAATGCGGGTATTTAACGTTGTTCACTAATGTTACCAAATAAGAAAAATCCCCGACCACAATAGGGATTGAACCCAGGAACTTCAGGTCAGGCAGACAGTCTACCGAGTCATTTTTACATTACAACTAAAGCACACTATTTTCAACCGCAACTCATATTAGTATTTTTGGCATCATTCGACTGATACTGACTACGGAACGGGCTAGATTTTAGGGGGAAAAAATGTGGTAACAAATCCAGTACAAACAATAAACATTCTTTCGAAATCACATAACGTATCGGAAGTTATTTAAAAAAAAACAACACGTGTTGATGGATTAAAACGTTGTATATACCTTCATATAAGATGGGTTCTCTAACGAAAATGGATCTCCGGATAACGTCTTCTGGATTGAATACACGCTTGACATAAATTGACTCTTCTTAATAGGCTTTGTGTATGACTTTGTTTTACGGATATACGGGCACGATTACCGTATTTTAGTTGAGCATTCCTTGTATCTATGTTGCCCGACATAAAAACGGAAACAATCATATGAATTGAAACGATAAACAAGATTATCTTAGTCAGATCAATGCCAAGTGCATGTTGTTGAGAAATAGGGTCAACAGAAACTCGCAGTTATATAATGTTTTACACACCCACTGGTGAAATGTCTTATTCTTATGCGTGCGTCGTGGTAAGTTTAATCAGCAATACCAGTGAGTTATGAATATAAATTTTCGAAATTGACAAAAGGTTCATGTTTAAACAATTAGCAATATTGCCAAACCTAACAATTACACCTTCTTAACACGTTAACGTTAACTTTATGGTAAAACAAAAGGTGTTTGCTATTGTGAACCTTTTACGTTTGGTTTTAACGTGATGTGGAACGTGCAAGAACACGTTTATTCTTATTGTTATACTATGCCGTTTTGTTTAAATTTAAAAACGTCTGAACGTTTCTAGTGAATTATAAATTGTAAACATTATCCATCAAAAAATGGAATTGACTATGAATATACGTAATAAAAGTAACAATGAACTAATTTATAAATTCGTCCAAAAACCTTACACTTTTACTTGTAAATATTACTTAAAATCCACACCATGCCAAACTTATAAAATATGGTTACATTAAACAGATTTTCCAAAGATAATTGTATTAAAATTGTTTATACTAACCAGTAAGAAGATGTTGTGGTTTCAGACTGGTGATTTACAATTTAAAAATCATCTTTAGTTTAAACTTATTTATTGTAGCGCAAGTGCATCAAATTTCTGTCTGATTAAAATGTTCTCGAGACCGTTTGCCGTGTATAACCAGTAATTTGTGTATTTTTGGTAGGGTATCAAAGGAACAGTCCCAAAATTGAGATCAAAGCCATGATCCTCCGGTGGATAGACGGATACGCTTTCCACTTCTCCATGACAGAACAAGTATATGCAGCTCATTTTCAAATACATGGGAACAATATTTAAAATATTGCTTGCTTTATAAATAATATCTCATTAAGAGTGTATGTGTTAATAAACTAACAGAATTTTAGCATATTAAGAATCATATAAGATGCAGTTTTTTTTATAGTAATTTCTACTAATTATCGTAGAAAAAGTATGTTCAAACTAATTCCTCACTATAATTTTCTGAATATCACAAACATAAACTACAATGACGTCATAACGATAGTTATGCACGTGGTTTGCTGTTTGTGACTCATAAGGGTTAATCAATGTCTCAATCAACTTCGAAGGCGAAACTTGATGAACTGTTAAGACGCTATCCTTTTTGTAATCACATGAATTACTGGGTCCTGCGAGGAAACCTAAAGTTTGTTTTAACGAATACCCGAGTCGCCGCGCACACAAAGCAACGTAGACGTCTTCCAAATGGAAGAAAGGCACTTGCGGAGAAATATGGTAAATATCCGACACGACTTTAATGCTGGTCATGTATCCAGTCCCTGAACAAAACCCTGGGGAAATCTCTTCCAAATAAGAACTGTAGGAGGCGTACCATTTAGAATGTTTATCTCTGATCGGTGATCCTTTTTGGTGACATAAGCCGGTCCGCCTTGTTTGTAAATAGTTTGCCATATCGCTTCCTGGCAACAACTTTATTATCAAAGGAATATTGACCCACATGTCATCATCTTTTTTCATAACAAACTTTACATTAGAACATTTTGTGGCGGCCTATTTAAATCCCATGATGGTTTTATATGTTAGATTATTGTAACTGTCTCTAAAGGTCTCTTGAACGATATCGTGATATATGTCATTTTCCCTCATCACAGATTCTTGTAAAGTGTCTTCTGCTGGTTTTCCTAAAAGAAAAACATGCCTTGCATTTGCAGTATTGTTATAAGTGTATGACAACCACGTTCGCCGTATCGTCTGTCGATTTACGACATTATGATGCACAGTGGTAACGAATATCAGAAGAGTAATGTGTTCGTGCATGTCCAATGTGTCGCAGATGTGGTCGTTCTGAATTACATATTAAACATCATGTTTAAAACAATTATTGCATTCCCTCTGGCGCACTGTGGAATTAAGTGTCATCCCATTAGTGGTTGTTTCGGGTCGTGTTAAATTCAGATCAATAAATGCATCTTTTTTGTAAGCGGTAACATTCAGTGGCAGATATTGCGACTGGCTGAAAGCTATGGTTGTTTGAAGTATAACCGATTCAATGTCAAAAAGTTCATTTTGCTTCTTATCGAATCTAAAAACAAAAGTCACCGTTCGCTATAGTTGATAATTTGAATTGTCCGTTTGTTTTAAATACGGTTGCGTTTGTAAAGTTGAAGTGAGACACTTGATTTGATACATTTTTCAAGTCTGAATTTCTTGTTATTGAGATGATTTTAAGTGTATAAAAAGAAAACGGATGATTCAAACATTTTTGAGTCGATTTCAACTTTTGTTATTGATTATATACAATCTCAACGTTCACTTTGCAATGATTAACTGGTTTGAAAAGTTTGTTAATTAATACGTAAATTGCTTCCGTATGAACATGAACAAGCAAAATCAATCAGTATTAGATAATCGATTAATATTTGTTTTCGTGCGACAATAAATATACTACAGTAACCATATCCACACTATGCTAACATGGCATTGAAGCGAAAATTATAAGTATGCTGAGACCAACATAATATTAGCGCATATGTAACCTAATTACATCACATTTCAAAGAAAAACATGTTTTTCATGTTCTTCAACTAAGTACTAGTTGATGCTTAATACGGACTCGTGTTTATTATCCTCTATTTTGGTAAGAACATAAATCAGTTTTCAAGTCTAATTTTAAGATTCTCATTAGTCAGCTTTATTTCAAATGATTGGCTTGAGCGATTTTATATTCCCTTAGAACTCGTATTCTTCATATTCGACTAGACTCATTTAAAGCATTTGATAACCCTTGGTGGATATTTGTTAATACAAGCGGAATCTCGAGGCTTTATATACCGGTTCCGGTTTGAAGTTATTGAATCGGAACAAATTGATATATTTTAGGAAATGTTTTGTCATATAAAAAATTGCAAGACCTATACACACACTAGAGCTTTACAAAGTACGACGTTTCTAACCTATTTATATGACAATCTACCCCACCTAACTTCGTTTGAAGCTTATGCTGTTTGAAGCACTATTTAGTCATTGTGTCATCGAATAGACGAAATCGAACTTCAACTTCCCGAACATGCATGCTCCGGATATAACTGTATAAAATCGAAATACATCAGTTGTGTGTAAACATTTATTTTGTGTTAAAATTAATCAAACAGGCAACATGACAACACCACTTGACAATCGTGACGATACCACTTTATACTGGTCGACCAGACGCGTTCTATACTGATAATTAGAAAGTAAAAGGGATCAAGTTTGTTCCTAGAGACAAAGATTCAGTGTACCCCATCTTCTCGATTGCAAAGTTATAATACGGTCTCTAAAGAGACATGTATTTAAATACAATACTATGTTAATTGAAGTCGTTGTAATGGCTAATATCTGCACCAGTAGCGAGCTGCTAAGCACAATTAAAAACCATATCGAACGATAAATTTACATCTACATTGTTTATGTAACACATCATAGTGTATCTTTAACAAACTGTAGTTGAACAAATTATGAAATACAATACAGAACAAATACATTTTTCTTTCAACTGCCTGTATAAAACAATTGCACACAAACACAAAACACTTCTAGTTATCTTATACATTCATTGAAAGCTCTCAACAAAATCAAATGATATTATGGTTCATATTTAAGCTATTAGTTGGTTATGGTAACGAGGCTATGGACAAACTACATAAATTAAACTGCAGCTAGAGGCAAAAATAATCATCTTTTAAGACTGGTATGAAATACAACAAATAGCTTTATAGAAACACTCTGGAGCACGGCAAGATACAAAAAAAATACACAGTAATTATCAATTGTCCAATAAGTAAGTAAATTATAACAAATTTATTTCAATTTTTAAAATCTCGAAGGTAGTTTTAACCCCCACCTTTTTGATTCAATATTATACACGTGTTTGTAAATGATACATTTTGAAAGCAACAATTTAAATACAATCTGTGTAATACTAAAAGAAAGAACTTTAGATAAATCAACTTTCGTTTATCGTAAAAGAAGATTACTTTTATAAGCAACATGTTATGTTCTCCAAAGCGCGTTGAACATTGGCAATTAACTGATGTCCATATTTGTCTCTGATAGTTACGTCAACAACGGTTTGCTCATATGCGTTTCTGAAATGCTGAACTAACGCGTCCTCTTTTGACATAAACGTTTCTCGGGCATCACTTGGCAGCCCTTGCACCTCGTGGATCATAAGTGACTTTGCTTTAGACGTCCCTACCATGTACTTCGAACGTTCTTTCGTTCACGTCTTGACATTAGGAGAGCTGATAAATGAAAGTTTTCGGCAAATGATATATTATAAAAAAAAATATTTTCAGATGTCATCAAGTAAAAATAATTTCAGAATATTAATGCTCCACCATTCAAACGATCGATTAATTGTGCCTTCGATGGTATATTTGCTTTGTTGGTGATAATAAACTCGTCTAGGTCTTTATATACAACAAATTCAGATTAATGATTGTTTCGATACAGGCAGTCTTGTAAAGCAGCAATTTGTCCGAAATAAGAACATCCTTGTACAACTTCAATGATGTTGCGTTTTGTGTACATGTCTTAAATAAGCCCGATGTTTGAAGCAGACGAATAATTATACACAACACATTTCTCAGCACCAAGCTGAAGATTCAGTTCAATCCACTGCACCACAGCGTAAGAGTTGTTATAGTTGTTGTGTAAAGGCATAAGACACATTGTAAATCGGCGTTGGTATGTTTGAGGTGTTTCTGTGGATTTTACGACAATAAGGCTTGACGATTGACGGCAATTGTTTTCCGCAAAGGAAATGCCCGTGGGCTTCCGTTTGAGTGGGGAAACGCATTTAAACATTGTCGCATCGTATCTGTGAAGGCAAGATGTACATGTATTAACGGAACATTGACTCTATCAATGTACATTTGTGTGTGTTTTCTGCATCTGAAAGACATACATTGATAATTTTCATCGGTCAATAAACAACATGTTCGTGTTTTGGGGCCTAGAGATGAAACCAATGAGGTCTCTGTCGTTATTGAGCTACTACCCAGAAAAAAAACATATTGTTGTGTATAATTCACACATACAAATAAACTTATAGATTCTTGCATAATCTGTATCACATGTATGCAATTTTAAAAACGAGTTTTATTTTGCTATGGTGTGGGATTCTTATTGCTTTTTCTACTAGCAGTGTCACAACGATTGTGTAGTTCTTTGTACATAAATACTACTCAGAGATTGTCAGGAATGACTGATTCAATTTAGATTAAACTTAAATACGAAAAAACACATATTTAACCTGAGTTTTACTGAGTCTGTTTCAGTCATAATGACTTTTATAATTCCGACTGATGGTAATGATTGGTGTTGGTCGTCAATACAAATAATTATAAAACCTTTTGTAAGCGTATTATTAATATTTCAATATCAACATAATATCGCATTGCATAAGATTTTGTTATTACATCATTGTCATATCGTATTACCCTCCTAATGCAGGATTGCCAAACGTCAGCTTCATCTTTCTGATTAATCTATCTACCGGATTTCTTACATATTAAAAAAATCACGAACACATAAAATTAGCCGTTTAATATTTGATTGTTATTTAAATTGCTGTAGACATTGTTAATTAGAACAATTAGATTCAAATAGTGTTCCTTATTTATTATCACTTAATTATATTTTGATTTTTGTAATTGCACTTTTAAATTTGTATCCGTAACCGAAATGGTAAACAATAGTTTGCTCAAACGGCCATTTGCAAATTAATACGCTATACACGGTACAAGTACGTACGGTTCATATCAATATACGGGTGGCCAGATGAAATATGGCACCATGTTTTACAATGTATTTAATAAGCAAATGAAAATGAATATTAAAACAACATTTACTCGCAAATAATACAGTACATGTGCAAGTTTTTTGTTAACCTATATGAATGTACAATTAAATATGACTGCGTTGAATTTAATTTGCAACATATGTACACACAATTTACAAAACTAACATCTCTATCTGTGTATAATTAGTTTATATTAAATTTACACATTTTGAAGTAATTATATAAAAACCTTACGTATGCAAATATGTGTATTCATTTATGCATATTCATATATATACACTTTGATAATTTTCTAACAAAACACTTTTCAAACTTGATTATCTCAGAATTGAGTTAAGTTTTTATTTTATTTTAAATTGCATATGTGATCATTTGACTAAACTATGTACACGATAATGATACAACCATTCATCCGTAACAAGTGGGAGCTTTTGCACGTGGGGTAGGTGTGGTTTCATCTGTTTGCAAGTGAAAATGGTGAAACGCGATATGATTCTAATTTTTATTTCAATGTCTTTATTTAAGGGCGGTTGATGCACCAGGAAAACATAAAATTAATGAAAAAATCAATATGTCTCGTAGAAAATTTCAGGAACGCAACAGTGCAATCGGCATGTGGCAGGCTACGTTCCCATCTTGCTGAAGCATCCGATCGTCACGGATGAATGTATGGCGCACCAAAGGGGTCGAAACTTTAACTTCTGCTCGAGCAGAAAAAAATGCCTGCTCGAGCAGCAATATGCTGCTCGAGAAGCATTTATTTTTAGAATAAGCCATTGAACCCGTCAGCCAATCAAATTTAAGCTTTCAAACGGACGACATAAGCTATCTCTAGGCTGCACACCACACTTTTTAGCCACCAATGCGAATTGGCCCCGGTCAAATTTCTAAATAAAGAGAACATTGCTCAAGTAAGCACCATTTTGAGTGTCTTAATAATAATAAATGTCAGGTTTGAGTTGTGGTGATTTTTCTTGGATGTTTGTAAGTTACCAAAACATTGGTATTTTAACTATAGCTGCATACAGGAAGTAGAATTAATGCAATTCGAAAACAGGTGTAATGCTTGCTCCGGTCAGTATTTCTGTTGGAAATTTGAAAGGGCGTACGGACATTGAACTATTACAAAAAATCTAATCCTTTGACCCCCAATTTTCTCCATTGCTGTTTAGTACTTGGTAAGTTACCAATGTAAAAACATGGTTTCCAGGCACCTTGCTTCTGCAGGAAAGTGGCAGTTTGTTGTTGAAACTGGCTTAAAAAGGCTCGGAAACACACATAATTCTGATGTTTTGATTTGAAATAATCAATACTAAAACATTTTGCCCCAACTCATTTGATTTGAATGTTACTGATTTTTCAGAAGGCACAGCCTCAACCATTCTGGCAATGTGCTTGGTTTATTTTCAGATTTGCGAGGTGACCAGTTTCCAGACATTGGTTCGCTCCTGCTTGTGTACGCGATTGGCCGAGACTAAAAAAAAACTTTATCCCATTTTCATCGCGACATTGACGGTATAACACGTTGTGGAATATACTTGCTTGTATTCAACACTGTGGAATATACCTGTCGCGTGCACGGACTACTTTTTAAATGACGTCATGCGATATGCGCTAAAATTAGGTCGATATTGTTTGGTTCATTGATCGAATTGTAAGGTCACCCATTAAAAGAAAATGTGCATATTTTGCAGAAAAATATATATATGACATATTCACCAAAAGAAATGTTGAAATAAAATATTAAATTACACGATTTTTGTTTTGTATTTTTTTAATTTATATTTACTTTACCACTGAATGATTTTTCATAAGAAACACAGTCGACAAAACTTAAGCTTCAAAATTATACGACTTTCAACCTTTTAATCTAGTCATATGACATAATTTTTCGCCATCCGTATAATGAATCAGCTGATTGATGGCGTCATAAAATGACATACTTATTGCGTCATTTTCCCCATTTTTTTGACGATTTATTATAAACGCGACTTATTTCACATGTTTTCTACATGTACTGTATGTCGACATATCTGAATTGTCAATTGATCACATTTTCCTTATTTCGTGTAATGTGCATTGTTTATAACCAAAGCATATACTTTTGACATTTAACTTAAATATTAAGAATGTACAACAAGCCATACACATATCGCACAGTTCATGAATAATCTGCTATGTTTGCTTTCCTATTTAATTCACGTTAGGCATAGAGCTGTGTAAAGTATAAGATGGTAAAAATAGCACCACACTGGAATTGGGAACGTCCCATTTTGTACACGGGTATTTTGTACTCATTTATCTGTTGTGTACTGGAATGTTTTCCATTCTTTGTGTATTTATATATTAAATTATTTTCTCGTACAATAAGGGCACTTACCATAGATAAATAAAACATTGTGCAAGTTTAAACATAATTATGTTTGTATGCAGAAATCTGCAAATGCAACCGAGTTTACCAACGGCTATTATTAGATAAACTGCTCCGGTTCATTGGAACAGCAGAAATATAGAGTACATGACGTAGCGTGTGACGAAGAAGAAAGTTTATCGCGTTCATAAACTCATTTGAATAAAGTGATAGAATGGCATAAGGGTCTTTATTTAACTATGCTTAAATAATTATTAAAGACCCTAGATGCAAAATCGTCAATTATTGAGTTAAATGAATTATTAGATGGATTTTAAAGGATAATTAAAGGTAAGATACTAGTTCTTACGTGTTTTAATCTTTGTTTGTACTTTTGTCGTTTTCTGTTCTCGGGGAAATGATTTTAACATGGGCGCCATTGATGCATCGGATCACACACGGCATACCCACAACATTCTATAAAAACACGTTCTGCGCGTCCTTAAATTCGTCGTTCGAAGTCGGAAAACGTATTGCCCTGTATATTTTGTCAAATAAAGTGTCAGTCGCTGCAATTGTCTGTTTACTCGTCAAAATTGTCAATGTCTTCGATAGCTAAAGAAACTTCAGCGTACAGTTTATTTAGTATTGACAGACCTGTACAAAGTCGCGCCAGTCAAAAATCATAAAAAGCGACATTTAAAGTTATGGTAGCCAGAACTAGGTCGTCGATGGTGTACATGTATGTTGACATCGACAGCATTTTGTCAGGAGCAATCGCCGCCATATTGGATTTTGTTCATTTTCTTTCGAAAATAAAATGAATTATAGTAAAGTAAAATCTTCTTTTCGCGGTCGTAATGTGTTAAAATTCGCATACTGCGTAAAATTGAATGTAGGCATATGGTGATATTTTAACTTGTTTTACAGTTTGTGTGTGAATTTTTTAAAGACTATTTTGCGTACCAGAACAAATGCATGTATATCACTACGCATGGTTACATTTGTTAGATTTTAAGCGCTTTTATGACTGAATTAAAATTATTGTTTAGGTTATTAGATCTATTTATGTTAAATGTCACGTTGAAAAAATCAAATGGGATAAATAGAATACTAGGATTAGCGTTGAATACAGAGAAGTTTATGTTGCTCGGCTCGAACACCGAAAGCGCTCGCCAAGGCTCGCGCTTCCGGCGTTCTAAGCCTCGCAACATAAACTTCTCTGTATTCAATGCTAACCTAGTATTCTCTATGTAGTGTGCCACCCTACGGAAACGAAATAGACCGGTGTAGCGTGAATATTGTTTGATCGTGAGATCTGTCACATAAATCGGAAATCTGACGATTTTCATAGTACCCCGTGAGATTTATCCGATCAGTCGCCGTGAAAAATGTCAGATTGATGAAAAATAATATTTAACGCAATGTTGTTTCAATTCAACTTAATTTCGCGTTTTAACAGCTTGCCGTTATTTTCGGACATCTTTTTTTCGGACGTTGAACCTAAAATAGTTGTTCACAACAAAGATATCAAAACAGTAGTTCTAACACCATGCAAACATTTGAATTTTAAAACGATTTTCGTTTTAAATGTTATATATATCGATGATGTACATTCATTACGTTGTAAAGAAATATGGTAATGCCTAATTTACAGTCATGAGTGTTTCAGTGTTTTAAAACAAAGATATAACATTGATTTAAGAAAATATTTTCAGATTATATATATATATTCCAGAAATGTATAATCCCAATCAGTGTTTTTATCATTATTTTAGCTAATTCACATGTACGCTCAATTCAGGAAAACTATTGTATTATATTTCACACAATCATAATTACCACTATCATCATTTATTTATTTGTCAATAAGCTTGAGTGGTAATTGTCGGTTTGGCTCGGGTAATGCTTTAAAGTACCCCGAGTACTCTTAAGTATACTTTAATGTACCCCCGGTACGCTAAATATACTTAAACGTACCGTCGGTGTGTCTGTCAGTGCAGTCACTCACAAACTTTTCAGGGCTTTATCTCAGAAACTCAATATAAGTTTTCAACATGAAACTTTATGGGTGTATAAATATAGCTGAAGAGAGGTGCCATGCACAAGAACCATAACCCGTCGCTTTCTGAAATAAGAGTTATTGCACTTTGTTGTTTTTGTATGATGTAACTAGTGCTATATCTCAGATACTATACAAGATTTTAACATGAAACTTCATGGGTGTATAATTATCAATGCACAAGAACCATAACCGTATACTTTCTTACATAACGGTTATTACCCTTTCTTGTTATTGTTTTTTTATGATGTAACTTTTCAGGGCTATATCTCATTTATAGAACCATGCATAAGAACCATAACCCTTCACTTTCTTAAATAAGAGTTATTGCCATTTGTTGCTTTTGTATGATGTAACTTTTCAGGGCTATATCCCAGAAACTATTAATACAAGATTTCAACATGAAATTTCATGGGTGTATAATTGTAAATGAGAATAAGTGACATGAACAGTCTGACGTTACTTTTCAGGACTATATCACAGATACTATACACAATTTTAAGATGAAATTAACTGGATGTTAAGATATCATAAGAAGAGGTGTCATGCACAAAATCTATAACCCTACACTGTCTTAAATAAGAGTTATTGCCAATTGTTGTTGTTTTTTATGCTGTAACTTTTAAATAAGTGGGATAAGGGTACAAACCTTCAAATAAACTTTTCTGTTAGTTCTGCACCCATCAATAATCAAAATTTATTTGGCGGGGGATATTAATTTAACGAATTTGCTTATTATTAGTCTAAACTTTGAAATGGACTTAATATTTTAAGTAGCATTGAGAATATAAGACACAACAGACTCATCAGTCATCAGTATTATGTTAGCATATCTTTAGTCGATTACTGAACTAGGGCAAATAAAGTTGAAGTTTATCAGGTGGTCTAAAAGTCCTCACCGCCTAGCAGATAAGTCTACAAAGTATTTTAAAACCGGTTCATGAACATGAAATGATAAGTCATTTCCGCCATCGCGATTATTTATTTTAAGTCAATATGATTTTGGAATCTTAAGGCACTCATTGAAAAATACATCACTACATAAATAAATATCTAGGTCAATTGTGATTCTGTCATGCAATGATTATCATATCAATTATTATCTCCAGAGTTATTCTTTTTTTCTTGCACTTATCATAATCTAACCATCTGCATTATTTTTGCCAAACAGGTGGTTTTGCAATCGGAGCACCACAATCATCAATTTTTGTGTGTGGATATACAGATTTTATAAAATTTATGATTTTAGGACCTTAAGTTTCATTGTGCTGTACTTGTTTAGGAGATGTGTAATACCAACTGGCTACTTCTGTTTTGAGAACTAAAAGGCACAGAAGGATTTTATTAATATTGTGTTGAGTTCTCAGATTAATCGAGCCCAAAGCACTTCCTGCTACAAAAACATATTTTCGAGCAACAACACATATTGATAATATGCTCTTGGTTTATTAAGACATCAACAATAAGCAACATGTATGCATGAGCACATGATATAGTAAATATGATTTATATATAAATTAAGAAATGTTTCAGTTGAGAAATGCATCTCTCATTGAATCACATGTTATTAAAACCATCATTTTGAATAGAAATTACACATGCAGTTACAACCAGCTGCAAACAAATTGTTTCTTACATGATTACTTATGCATGTCAAGGATAGGAAATTACACACATAAGGAATGAAATATCCATGTGCAGGTATCAACAGTTGTCTTTGATTTAATCTATCTTGAATAATGCATACTTTTTAACATGAAAATCTCATTTTCCACAAAACACTAAATCAAAAGTAACAGGAAGGTGGTAAAAAATTCATTATTTCAGTTACAAAGCAATGAATTGAAAACTATCGGTACATTCAAGTTATCTGTATAAAACATGGCATCAACTTAAAATCAGTATCAATACATGTATCACCTTAAATCCGCAGATGTTGAGTAAGATTGCCTTTTTAAACAAAAAATTATAATTGCCCTAAAATGAGTGATTTAACAATATACAAAGAACTATCATGAACCATTTTCAACATTTACTTTGTTGTTCTAAAATTTAAATATATATGCAATTTCAAACTATTTATGCAGGTAAACCATGTACACAAAAAATTTTAGTACTCATCTTTACCCTTTTTTTTATCCCCATGTTTTTTTAAAAGCGTGGGGATATTGTGTTTATCTCCGCCGTCTGTCTATCTGTCCGTTCTGGACACTATTATATCCTACACTATTAGCACTAGAACCTTGAAACTTACACACATGGTAGCTATGAGCATATATACGACGGTGACAGCGACGGAATTTTGATCTGACCCCTTGGCCAAAAGTTATTGGGGTCAGGGTGGGGCCGGGTCAGTGATTTTCCTGCGACCCCGATTCGAAAAAGGCTCATAACTACTGTGTCCCTTCAGATATTGCTTTCATATTTGGTATGCATGTGTATCTAGACACCACCTATCCATTCGCATACAATTTTTTACCCTTGACCTTCAACTTTGGGTCAGTTTTAAGGTTTCGAAATCTGTGACCGCCATTCGAAAAAGGCTCATAACTACTGTGTCCCTTCAGATATTGCTTTCATATTTGGTATGTATGTATATCTAGACCAAACCTATCCATGCGCACACAATTTTATAACCCCTATGACCTTGAACTTGGGGTCAGTTTTAAGGTTTCGAAATCTGCGACCGCGATTTAGAAAAAGGCTCATAACTACTGTGTCCCTTCAGATATTGCTTTTATATTTGGTATGCATGTGTATCTGGACAACACCTTTCCATGCGCATGAAAATTTGTATCCCTGTGACCTTGACTTTGAACTTTGGGCCAGTTTTAAGGTTTTGAAATCTGTGACCGCGATTCGAAAAAGGCTCATAACTACTGTGTCCCTTCAGATATTGCTGTCATATTTGGTATGTATGTGTATCTAGACAACATCTTTTCATGCGCATACACTTTTGTACATGCTACCTTGACCTTGAACTTGAGGTCAGCGTTCAGGTTTCTGAATCTGCGACCGCCATTCGAAAAAGGCTCATAACTACTGTGTCCCTTCAGATATTGGTATAATATTTGCTATGCATGTGTATCTGAACAACACCTTACCATGCGCATACAATTTTTGACCCCTGTGACCTTGACCTTGAACTTTAGGCCAGCGTTTAGGTTTCGAAATCTGCAAGCACGATTCGAAAAAGGCTCATACCTACTGTGTACCTTTAGATATTGCTTTCATATTTGGTATGCATGTGTATCTGGACAAGACCTTTCCATGCGCATTAAAAAGTTTTGACCCCTGTGACCTTGACCTTGAACTTAAGGTCCGCGTTTAAATTTCGAAATCTATTAAGTGGTTATCTACCCAATCAGAAGAAGTGCAAGCATTTTCATCGGACAAAGGAATTATTCTACAATGAAGCTTGTGTATTGAAAACATATATAGAGTTACAAAGTAGTGGCGCAGAGATGTATTTAGTAGTCAATTATTTGTGTTTATTCATCTGTGAAATGGTTTAGCTCATCCATCTAATGTTTATACAACGGATTATAAACTATTGGTGCAAAGGGACACCTGTATTTTAGAGAAGAGATAGAATGCAGTCAAGCATAAAAAGCATGAGAAACTCATGGAATAGCGCCTCAAGAATCAATAAAAGGGCTGAAACTTTCAATTTGTTCAATCACACTTTTAGACTCATTATGAAAATCTTTCAAAATGTTCAAGTGTGAAAAATGTGACAAACAATTTAAAGCAAAAAGGACTCTTGAACAGGCACATCAATGACAGACATGAAATTTAACATTTTCATTGTTGTGCACAAGATTGCGATATAAAATTTCTGAGACGCTACTATTTAGTCAACCATTTAACCTCAAAACATAACTTTTCCAAAGCAGAAGCATGAAGATTGGCTATAACAGAGCAAGTTCAGCCATCTCATTCCAATGAGGATGATATGTACATAATGGACGTCAGTGAAGTTGATTCAGTATTAGATTTTTTAGGAGAGCAGGATGAGGACCTAAATCCAAGTGAATTTTACTCTTGTATTAAGGACTTCGATTTTAACATTTTCACCGCCACCAGAATCAACAAAGCCTCGACTATGCATGGCCCCATTACCAAACCTAGGGCGCCCCTGGGTCAAACATGCGGCGTGGGGATACTCGTCGGCCTCTGCCGCGCCATTTCTAGTTTTAATTTTAAATTGTAGTTGACCTTGATTTATTTTTAAAGCCTGGTTTCAATACATCAACTATATTGTGCAATACAAACATCACACACAAAGCTATCTTGGGATGTAGGTTGTGAGACGCAGACCTCATGCAGCCATCGTTTGCAAACGTCGGATGATATCCATTTTAATGCCGTGCGGGTCTTTACAGTGGAGTGAACGAGTCGCACAGATATGTTTGCCGCACTCCATGAATCAGAAGTCTGTGTTTCACGACTAGTCTCGATAAACTGAAACATGGGCCTGTCGCAACATTGTGGGATGCTTTTTCCTGACAAAACATTCGGCAGTCTGGAAATAAAGTAAAAGTCATTCATACATAACGTTAAAAACAACAACATTTGTTTGCAATAAGAAAAGCATTATATTCACTAGATTAAGTGTTCACAAAAAATACTATTTCTGAAAATAAAATTGCAAGAACGATAGTTTGACAGTGAAAAGTATCCATGTTTTATGCATCATAAATGTACAATCACATTAAGACACAAAAAAAACTACATTTTATACAAAATAATATAATGGAGCAAAGAGAATGCTGTATTTCATTATATGACACATTAATAAATTAAAATATGAGTAATCTTCTTGTTTAACCTAATTTTCAGGGTTATTTGACAAAAGTGGGACTCTATAACACATTTTCAAATATCATGACCTTTATAAATTAAAGGAAAATGCAAGGCTCTAAAAACCAATGCACCAACAGAAAGGTACGATGATTATATTCTACATTCTCCCATTATTTTGTTGAATAAAAGTTAATGAAGATCTTTACTAAGCAAACTAGAGCTTTGTCACAGACGTGATGTATACCCCACGTGCCGCATTGACACAGACTATTTTGCATGCTGTCTTTACAAAACAAGAGAATTAAATTTATGGCGATTTTTTAGAATTATAATGCCATTATCATTTATGGCCATTTCGACTTTTGAAATCTTGAATTCTTTCGCATGACATGCCGTCCAAATTTATGGCCATTTTTTTACTTGTGAACTCCAAGTGTGACCTAGACCTTGGAGTTATCGACATAATTCTTTCGCATGACACATCGTCCAATGACTGTGAACAAATGTACCAGGTTTTTTTTAAATCTCACAATAAATGACATAGTAATGGCCCGGACAAGATCATTTATGGCCATTTTTGACCTTTGAACTCACAGTGTGAACTTGACGTTGCAGATATCGACGTAATTCTTTCGCGCGACACACCGTCCAATAATGGTAAACAAATGTGCCAAATGATTTTAAAATCTCACAATGAACAACATAGTTATGGCCCAGACAAGCTCATTTATGGCCATTGTTTACCTTTGAATTCATGTTTTAAAGGCTTCATTTCCATCCCTTAGATACTGATGAGCAGCAAACAGCATAAAACCTGAACAGTCCGCAAGTGACTCGAGTTACTCGCAAGCTGTTCTGGTTTATGCTGTTTGCACACAGCCATTTTCACTTTGCTTCTGAGTGGGAAAGGGTAAAATAATTTATCTCCATCCTAAAAGAAATGTACTTTAAAAATGTACTTTACAACACACATGAAGTAAATGCATGAAGTAAACATTGGACTTTCATAAAATGAAAAAAAGCGATTGAAACAACAGCATGTGGTTGGTTGATAGTTGCCAGGATAAAGCATTAGACATCCTTCTTTAACATCAACAGGCACTAAATGTTTATGTTACCCCGGTTCAAACAAATCTTAAGTTTGCTGATGACATAACTAAGCCATATCAATACATCCCAAGAGTGCAGTATAGACATAGAAACCTATCAAGTCAAAGAATGGAAGGTGATAGATAAATGAAGCCAACACAGAATCCAGACAAACACATTGTAATTAATCCAAAGAATAAAATTAGCAAAATGATCTAAGAATTAACCCAAAGGATAAGAAATGAAGCCAAAGACTGCTAAGCTTACAGATTTAAGAAAACAAATGAGGAATCCGGCTATGTACATTAATAAAGTATATAGCATAATCAAGAAATTCAGTAAGACAGTAAAAAAACATATAATAATACATAATCCAGTCAAATAATATGGGAAGTCAGACAAAAAGGACGGATTTTAGATTCCATTGAAAGAATAGGGAATCCAATCCATGAATCCACTTAATAAGAAATCAAGTCAAAGATTAATAAAACCAGCTAGGAGTCACAGAATATGAAATACAGAATACAGTCAAAATTGCTAAATTGTATGAGAAATCAAGTCAAAGAATAAAGAATCCAGTCACAGAATAAGAAATACAATCTTGCCAAATAATGAGAAATCAAGTAAAAGAATACACACAATTAAGTGTCATTCAATAAGAATCCAACCAAAGAAAACAGAAAACAAACTGGCAAAGGATTAATGTAAACTACAACATTTACACTACTGGCATACCATACAAATTAACACAAACATCAATACCTATACTATCATAACCCAATCATTATACAAAGTAATGATAGAGTCAATAATGCAATACTTCAATGGAAATTGTGACAGGGTCATTGTATTATTGTCATAAACCTGCATAGCTGGGTTATACAAACCTCTGCTGGGTCATGATACACCTTTGAAAAAGTGGTTGATGGTTTGTTTGACTCTTTCAGTGCTGGAACCAAATTTTGAAGGCCTTTGCAAACAGTTTGGATCCAGATGAGACGCCACAGAACGTGGCGTCTCACCAGGATCCAAACTGTTTGCTATTTTGATAGTATTTTTTGAAAAAAAAATCGAAGAAAATGCTAATTTAAGAAATTAAGCAGACAACATTTTAGCAGACGACAAATTTCCCAGCATGCAAAGGGTTGATCTTAAGTGTGTCATTTGCTTGATGGGACACCTTGCTAATACAAGACCTTTCATACATAAATTAATTACGGTTGGAAATAGATTAATTATCTAATTAGCGCTGACATATGATGCTCTCACATGCTAATCCCCAATTAGACAGGGTAGCGCATCAGTTTGGTTAGCTGATGAAGGCTATTTGTTGATGTAATGTTCTCAATCAAATAGTCATTAACCCATTTATGCCATGTGGACTCTCCCATCCTTCTAGATTGGATCAATTTATTTCCAAAATTAGGGATGTCTAGTATATTTATTTCTATATTTAGAATATTTCTTACAGAAATTCCTTAAAGCAAACAGCGCAGACCCAGATGAGATGCCGCATCATGCGGCGTCCCATCTGGGTCTACGCTGTTTGCAAAGTCCTTTTTTTCAAGACGCTAGGCATAAATGGGTTAAAATTTTGTGTCATTGACCTATAAAAAATATGTTTGATATTTGAGAAATTATAACAAACAAAAGTTATGTGTTTGTAGGGTATATATTTAATTTAATGTGATTGACCTAGAATATGTTTTAACATTTGTTCGGTAGAAATGCGTTTTAAATTTGATATATTTTGTATCATTTTTTGATGTATGATATATATTTGACGGTCGGCTACAAATGAATGGATAATAAGATATGATATGTTAAGAATTTCATTTATTTGAAAACGTTGAATAAATTAAAAGTTGCATAAATTTCATATATATAACGGATGGTTGCAACTGAATGTCTGATGATGGAGTTGTATGGATTGGTGAATTTTAGCTTATGCAATTTTATACCACTATTACATTCTTTACGGCCAATATGAATGCTGATTTTGAGGGGAATAATGAACAGTGAGATGTTTGAGACTGCTGAGATAACTGATCACTATATCAGGGTTACAAATTGAAATGAAGTTCACACTGTATGGTTTCTATGTAGTAAGAGAAGCATTAAAATTTGAGTCGCGTTTTGGGAAAACTGGGCTTTGAGCATGTGCATATAGTCTTGTCCCAGAGCATGTGCGTATAGTTTTGTCCCATATTATGGTTTGAGGGTTGAGTTGGAGCGTCCTCATGTGCGTATAGTCTTGTCCCAGATTATGGTTTGAGTGTTGGGTTGGAGCGTCCTCATGTGAGTATAGTCTTGTCCCAGATTATGGTTTGAGGGTTGGGTTGGAGCGTCCTCATGTGCGTTTAGTCTTGTCCCAGATTATGGTTTGAGGGTTGGGTTGGAGCGTCCTCATGTGAGTATAGTCTTGTCCCAGATTATGGTTTGAGGGTCGGGTTGGAGCGTCCTCATGTGCGTATAGTCTTGTCCCAGATTATGGTTTGAGTGTTGGGTTGGAGCGTCCTCATGTGAGTATAGTCTTGTCCCAGATTATGGTTTGAGGGTCGAGTTGGAGCGTCCTCATGTGTGTCTAGTCTTGTCCCAGATTATGGTTTGAGGGTCGGGTTGGAGCGTCCTCATGTGAGTATAGTCTTGTCCCAGATTATGGTTTGAGGGTTGGGTTGGAGCGTCCTCATGTGCGTCTAGTCTTGTCCCAGATTATGGTTTGAGGGTTGGGTTGGAGCGTCCTCATGTGCGTATAGTCTTGTCCCAGATTATGGTTTGAGGGTTGGGTTGGAGCGTCCTCATGTGCTTCTAGTCTCAAGTGAGCTAAAAATATATCATGCAACGTTTTATCAGGCAGATATCAATGTGGTGGTATGATAAATTCTAATACACTGTGCTTTATGACTAAAATATCAGTAAAGTACACATAGTTTGCATAGCATCTTGTTGAGATTTTTTCAAATCATATTATAAGTTAACAAATTGAATCTCAGCTCAGATATCCTTAGTTTGACCTATTAACAATTTTTCGACTCTTCGATGCCATCTGATCACAAGAAAAATCTGATTATTGATAATAAACTATGTCCATTTTAGTGAAATAAGGGCTACACAGACCAAAAAATTGTCCTAAATTAAAAAAAAAACATTCTCTTTTTCAACACAGGTTTCAAGATTATATGAAAACATACTTTTATTCATATTTCCTGGTTTAGCATTTGCAATAAGTACACTGAATACAAACAAAAAAGAAAATTAAGAGTATTATATCAAGATTTCTTTGTCCATTATAGAAAGGCATTACAGAAATAATACCGGTTCATGTTTGTTTCTGTCTTTTCTCATCAAGATCGTTTTTTGTATACAGTGGGTAAACAGAATAGAGCTATCACTACAGGTGATACAAACATACCCTGCAATACCAAATACACAAATATAGACAAACATGTTTCATTGTGACTATAAACTCTGTGAAAAGTGATATTTCATTTGAATGTGACATTTTAAGATGCTATCCCGCTTTTAATGATATACAAGGCGCCTACCAGGCTACTGAACACCTGAATATATGCTATCCAACTGAAATAAATCCACCTATCCTAAACGAATTAACATAATTGATGTGGTATGTGATATCAAAATTATATGACAGAGTTGTTAATGGTATCATATTAACACCAAAAAAATGTTATTTTTTAATTCACCACATGACATGGCAGTAAAGTTTTATTCGACTGAAAAGAGATTATAGCTGATATGGTTACGAAATGTTAAATTTTTATATCATTATAAATGTAAATTTAGTTACCACGGGAATATCATGTTTCTTTGTATGATAAATACCCTGCTTTGGAATATTTTTAATTCCATCTTTCAATTGAATCACATAAAATGAAAATGAAATACATAACAAAATATTAAGAAAAAAGCAAGTGTTATACAGAGGATAAAACCCCTTTCCATAAACCCCTTTAAAAAGCTATGTGCACTAATAAGGTAAATTAATTATTACTTGGCATACAGGATGTAAACACTGAAAAGCGGTGTAAACAAACCAGAGCTGTCCCAAGCCATCTTTGTGACCTTGACTGTCCCATCAAGCTTTTTATTACTGCCATTAAGTTAGCATAAATGTAAAATTGTATTCAGTCCATTTTTGGTGGACAACTTTATGCTTTGGATTAAGTCTGATGTTTCCTTATTTCAGCCATTTCTCAAACAAGTGAATAAAAAGGAATATGAAATACACGTACAATACACTATAACACTGACAAGATGACATGAACACGCTATTATTATGCAAATCACATAAACTGGTTACTTAGCTGAAACTGCATGTTGAAATGAATTTGTTTAAATTAGCAATAACACATGATCTATCTGACATCAAAATATATCATTTTTGCAAACCTGAAAATAATACGCTGTAATTATTATTAGGGAGACATGCCTTATGCGTGACCATTTTTAAGTTTCGCCAAGCTGTATAATGCTCAAATATGACAACTGACATCTAAGTGTTACCTTAACCTTTAAGGGAACATGAAAGAGGTTTCTACATGTAACTGTTAAACACATTTGGCAAGTTATTTAAGAAGTGCATAATTACTATTGAAGTATCAGTTTGGATTGACCATTGACCTTTTAGTCTGACTTTGAGCCGGGAACATGGGTCTTAACACAAACTGGTGAACATTTGTTGTCAGTTATTGCTCCATTAATGACAAAGTAACAGTTTGGACAAATTTTACCTTCGACCTGTAAGTGTGCCCTTGACCTTTAAGTAAGGTAGACAGGTGTTACATGTTAAACACCGCCTCCTAATGATGGTCTTTTGTAATTATTAATTTTAAAATTGCATGCTGAATGATGTGCTGAATGATGTAGTTACTGTCTGTACAAACCCGAACACACACATACATACAGTAACAGACACACAAATGTGCACTCATACACTCAACCATTTTTACAAATAATTATCGTTGTTTCTGAAGATGTCTCAAATAAAAAAGAAAAGAAAGATATGTCAAAGACATTACCCACGTTAACCATCTATTGCTTTGTCAGAGGCTTTGCAAATCTGCCATGGTTTAGTGCATGTGCAAATAATTCAGAAACATTTACATAACTTCGATTGAAAATTGTGTCATTTTACATCTACATTTAGTGGTAATTACATATTTTAAATCAAGCACTTAACAAATTTAGAAATAGTTCACTTCACAGACAATTGGATGAACAGTAAAACTGCCATATTCCACCCTACTGGGGGCATACAAACAAAAATTGCACTTGGGGTTCAAAACCCAGGACAAAAAGAAGCAAATACTAAAACATAACCACTAGACTTGCCTGCCCTGAGGGTTCAATACCCAGGACAACAAGGAGCAAATACTAAAACATACGGAATCCTGATAGTGCCATATATAATCTTGCACTTCTTTCATCAAGGGCGAAACTAGAAACACGAAGCGATACTTGATATTTTTCTTAACAGTCGCGGCGACCCACGATATTTTTCTTAAAAGTCGCGGCGACGCACAATATTTTTCTTGACAGTCGCGGCGACGCATGATATATTTAATTCGATATATCGACCTTGTGTAGGTGATGATGATGTGGTCGATCTGGTTCTGGGTCATGCTGTCTGGTGATGTCCATGTAAGTTTGTGGATCTCCTTGTGCGCGAACAGGGTCCCTCCTATGACCAAGTCGTTCTGTTGGCAGAATTGACTAGTCTTTCCCCGTTGTTGGTGATCACATCCACTCCATGTCTTCCCATGGTCCTCTTTTTGTCTTTGTTGTCGCAGCAAACCTTAGCATTGAAGTCGCCGAGCAACATCAGCATGTCGTGTTGGGGGATGTCCTTCTTGACAGTCGCGGCGACCCACAATATTTTTCTTAAAAGTCGTGGCGACGCACAATATTTTTCTTGACAGTCGCGGCGACGCATGATATATTTAATACGATATATCGACCTTGTGTAGGTGATGATGATGTGGTCGATCTGGTTCTGGGTCCTGCTGTCTGGTGATGTCCATGTAAGTTTGTGGATCTCCTTGTGCGCGAACAGGGTCCCTCCTATGACCAAGTCGTTCTGTTGGCAGAATTGACTAATCTCTCCCCGTTGTTGGTGATCACATCCACTCCATGTCTTCCCATGGTCCTCTTTTTGTCTTTGTTGTTGCAGCAAACCTTAGCATTGAAGTCGCCGAGCAACATCAGCATGTCGTGTTGGGGGATGTCCTTTGAAACACTTTGAAGGCGTCGTAGAATGCATCCTTGTCCTCTTCTTCTGCGTCGTCTTCTTCATATATAGAAACTTAATAGCATTGATTTTAAAGGTTTTGTAAGTATGATTTAAATTACAGTAATTAAACAATTGCAATATCAAAGCTACTAATTCACAAAAATCTGACATGCAAATTGCACATAAAGTTATACAAATAAAATGTTGATAAGTTTCCAATTCTTATTGGAATGGGTTAAATAAACCATTGGCTAATTTGCTTAAATATCATATTGAACATTATTCAGCTTAAAGGAAACATAATAAAACAAGAAACCGTCGGAGATCGGTGATCAATGCTCCCCAAAGGTTTTTTTCGTCACAATATTGCACTATATATTCAGATAAAAGGAAACGTCTTGAGGGCACAGTAGTTGGGGGGACAATAATTGCTTTATAGAAAATTTCAAAGGGCGATAACTCTGTGAATATACATCCGACCAGACCCCGCTAAAAATACGCACATCTCTTCTTGGTAGTGAAGCTTCCCATAAAGTTTCATTGAATTACGGTCATTAGTTGCTGAGAAATAGCCCGGACAAGAATTGCACTATATGTACAGTTAATGGAAAATTTCAAAGGGCCATAACTCTGTGAAAAATCATCCGACCAGAACCCGCTGATAATATGCACATCTCCTCTTGGTAGTGAAACTTCCCATAAAGTTTCATTGAATTCCGGTCATGAGTTGCTGAGAAATAGCCCGGACAAAAATTGTGCACGGACGGACACACAGACGAACAGAAGAAGCGGCGACAATATGCTCCCCCCAAAATAAATTTTGGGGGAGCATAAAAAATGTTTGTGGATATTTGAGCATGTCTATTTCACACAAAGGAATCTTCTTTAGGTGTAAAATATCTCATTTGTTGAGCTATTCAAAATCCTGTGGGGAATATTGAATAGTTTTAAAACATTATACAAACTGGTTGGACCATAGAACATTATTTTTTTCCCCATAAAGCTGTTTGAAATGTTTCTGAACTAAAGGATTACAGTAGCTTAAAGGGGTATACATGTAATAACGCTGTTTTTAATTTACTATAAACCTTACTTAAGCAATACATATTCTCTCTTTTCAAGCAGAAATTTATAATGAAACATTGTTATATTTATGAATTTTTTTAGACAAGATTGAAAAAATGCGCTTTATCACTCACCTGGGTAATCGGGCATGGCCAAAATTTACCCCGGGGGCATGTTTTCAACAGTTTTTTTTCCTCAAAAAGCCAAAATCTGAGGCCTACACCATTCATCAGAAGTGTAAAGAGTACAATGCATTATGGGACACAACTTTCATTGGACGAGCAAATTTTATTTAGATTAAATGCAATACGATCATGTACAAATAATGTTTTATTGTGTCATACAAATTATGAAAAAAAGTGCTTCCTGGGGACTTTCTGATAACCGTAACGGGTAAAAATGAAAATGAATATCTGTTAACAGTTACACTGCGTTAGCATGTATATAAATCATCTTCATAATTTCATTTATTTTTCTTACACATACAGCTCTGATAGGGAATACATGTAATAAACACTGACTCTTTAGTTTTTCACAACTTTATTGGCATTACACAACAGATAAACACCAATTAGCTGTCGAAAGTGGTTTAACCTCTACACAGTTAAAAATCTAAAATTGGTGAAACGGACAAATAAAGCAATGAAGCTGTGATCGTCGCTATCTTTGTACCGGATTGCTGAATTTTGAATTTCAGATTGTCAGTTTGCGAAGTCATTTTTTGCCATTTCCCCATCGGCCGAATATTTATTATTTCGGTTATTTACAATGTATCCTAGTTTGCGGAATGCATATTTCCAATTCCCATGTTGCCGACTCCTTTTCATCGTGAAACAAGGTGAATGACGGCCAAACAACGCGGTAAGTAGCGTGTCCATCCCCCGGGAATTGTCACCCATCGAGAAAAAAGAACACTGCTGACGGGCTTTTTGTTTAAGTACACTGTGTCTGTACTGTAGTCAGGCAAATATAAAATATGGGCTCTCAGTTGTAGTGACAGCCATTTTGTAAAAATGTTTTTTGTCACTTTGGCCTTGACCTTTGACCTAGTGACCTGAAAATCAATAGGGGTCATCTGCGAGTCATGATCAATGTACCTATGAAGTTTCATGATCCTAGTCATAAGCTTTCTTGAGTGATCATTGGGAAACCACTTTACTATTTCGAGTCACTGTGTCCTTGACCTTTGACCTAGTGACCTCAAAATCAATAGGGGTTATCTGCCAGTCATGATCAATGTACCTATCAAGTTTCATGATCCTAGGCATAAGCCTTCTTGAGTTATCATCCGGAAACCATTTTACTATTTCGGGTCACCGTGACCTTGACCTTTGACCGAGTGACCTCAAAATCAATAGGGTTCATCTGCGAGTCATGATCAATCTACCTATGAAGTTTCATGATCCTAGGCCTAAGCATTCTTGAGTTATCATCCGGAAACCACCTGGTGGACGGACCGACGGACCGACAGACCGACAGACCGACATGTGCAAAGCAATATACTTCCTCTTCTTCGAAGGGGGGCATAAATATGAAATGACATTGAAATCCTTCTAGGAATGCACAAATTACAGAGATGATACTAATTTCATACATAATACTCACACACATACACACACAAGAACTTAGAATTAGATGTAAGGTGTGACTAAAATATGCCCTCCTCAATAATGGCCAAATGTTCGAACAAGTTCGTTAAATTGCTGATCACCAGTGGATTTTAAATTGAAAGCTTCAGCTATGGTTCTCATATTGCAGCCATTACTAGTCAAAGGCTTCGAGTGATTTGGAAGGTATGATATGAAAGAAATTCAATTTATTGTAGATCTTTTTCAAATTGCCTGACACTACACTCACACAAAGAAATTTGCGGAGCGATTATATCTTATAAATATATTACAATGTTCAGGTATTCAATGGGTAGGGTAATCTGATTATACGAGCTATTGAAGCATGGGTACTGAATAATGTTTAAATGTCATAATTGGACCAAAGAACATTTTTAAGGCATAGCATGTCCATTATAATTATTTAAGAGTGTTATCAATTCAAGTCATCAAATAAGCAATGTCAAGTTTGTGCCATTAGTATTGTCAGAGAGAAATATGTTAATAGATCTGTTATTCAGCTTTTAAAAATGTATTTCACATTCCAATAAATCTAAGTTAAATTTTATACTCCATGTACATTTCTGTTTTGCAAAATTATTGTAAAGCTATTGGTTGGTCACAAGTGATACATTATCTTGTGCTTCTAAATTTCTTAATTTTATAATCATACATGTACTTCACATATTTATACATAAACCATAAACTGCAATAATGGGGTTAGACTTTACCATGGTTTTAGATAGAGTTTACCTGTCCGAATATTGCTGATCTAACAGTAAGTGGTTATTTGTTGGAAGAAAGTGTCAAGACAAGGAAAATAAATGAATGCCAGAATTTGTGTATGGATATCAGTATGTAATATCTGAATACTATAATGATAACTATATAAATCAGTTTTGATAGCCGAGATATTAAGTCTTGTTTGTATATTCTTTTAGCAAAGATCTTTAATAAGTAATAAGTCATATATAATAACTGTATATTCAAAACAAGAGGGCCATGATAGCCCTGTATCGCTCCACTGTTTTTTCTTTGCGAAAAAAAAACGTGCAATGCGCATGGGTTGAAATGTACTCAAGCATGTTACTTTCTCTTTCTATCCCTCGTCCCACTGGGGGTTTAAAGTTGGAAGGGTGAGCATTTTTATAAATGGAAAAAGTTACTAGCGTGTTAACTAAACAGACTTAAAAGCCCGGGAATTGTTGCACAGGTCCTTTGCTTATAACGTAGGTACATTTATCTCTCCAAAAGATATTGTCGTTCTTTCTATTTCACATATTTTTAGACCCCGACGATCAAATCTACGCATTTGATTTGAAACAGATTCTCAAGACCCATAGGAATGAAAATGCCTTAAACCTTTACCAGACAACACATTTTGGACTTTTCCAATTTGAAAGAGGTTGCAGATGTCAATTAAATTAAAATGGAATATGAAGGAAATGATCAGGTAGGGTAGAAATAATTGTGATAAAAGGAGAAATTGCTCATCAACCCACACATCCCTTAGACCAACAGGCCTGAGAATATTATGATAATCTAAAGATTATTTCTTTATATTTATAAATGTTTTTAATTAAGTAATACATTTGACTTCTAAGGTCAATTCATAACTTATATTAAGAAAATTATAAAATGGTCAGAAATATATATGGATTGTTGAGCAATTGACAATCATATCCACAATTCATGAGTCACGATTCACAAATGGAACAATGAATCATTAGTTATTAAAAAGCAGCATATACGATAGTTAAGAACATTGCACTTCATTAATTTCAACACCTTCTCTTGGATACAAAGTTTGAGTTTACCTTGCAGTATCATATATTGACTTTTCTTGAAATAATTATGTTCATGGAAGTTGTGTTTTTAAAATCAATGATATATTATTAAACTGGTTTTAACACTACAAAAAAAGACATGAAATTAACATGTCATCCAAAATATTTTCATGCAGATATATGGTCACTTTCAACATATTTAAATAAAACCCGACTTTTTTCAGTTTGTAAGAAAAAAATTCATAACACATATGTTCTTACTTCAATGCCTTTGTAAGCAGTCACCATCTGACCTAAAATGGCACTAAATCACAGGGTTTTATCTCATGTTTACAAGATGTTGATGTTGTTGTTGGTCACAGCCAAACGGCCGCAGTAATCTCTACTGGTAAACGTCATATGTTCAGTTTTGTGACCCCCGGGGTCGGGTCAAATTTGAGCACAGGGAAATAATTTGAACAAATTTGGTAGAGGACTATTAGATATCACTACATACCAAATTTAGTAGCCCTAGGCTCTATAATTAAGAACAAGAAGATTTTTTAAGTTTGCACACAATAGGCCTTATTTAAGCATATGTTAATTTTTGTGACCCCTGGAGCAAGGTCAAATTTGTTCCCAGGGGCATAATTTGAACAAACTAGGTAGAGAACTATTATATGTCACTACCTACCGAATTTAGTAGAAATAGGTCCAATGGTTATGGACAAGAAGATTTTTATAGTTTGCACAAAATGGGCCCAATATAAGCATATATTCAATTTTGTGACCCCTGGGGAACGGTCAAATTTGATCCCAGGGGCTTAATTTGAACAAACTTGGTCGAGGACCATAAGATGTCATTACATACCAAATTTGGTAGCCCTATGCCATACGGTTAGGACAAGAAGATTTTTAAAGTTTGCACAAAATAGGCCTTATATAAGCAAATTTTCGATTTTTGACACCCCCAGGGCAGGGTCAAATTTGACCCCAGGGGCATAATTTGAACAAACTTGGTAGAGGACTATTAGATTTCACTACATACCAAATTTGGTAGCCCTAGGCCCAATGGTTATGGATGTAAAGATTTTTTAAGTTTTCACAAAATAGGCCTTATATAATAAGCAAATTTTCAATTTTTTGACCCCCCAAGGCAGGGTCAAATTTGAGTCATGTTGGTAAAGAAGTATGCACAATATTAAAGCAATATGTCAAGGGACATAGGAAATATTTAGGGTGGTTCGCAAACTTTTACATAGAGTTATTAATAATATGCATATTCTAAGTGGAAAAAAGGCCATTATTCTTATAAAATGATTGATACAGTTGTCTGCTCTTGTTTGTAAGTTGGGGTCATGTTGGTAAAGAAGTATGCAAAATATTTAAGAAATTTGTCAAGGGACATAGGAAATATTTGGGGTAGTACGCAAACTTTAACATTTGCACGCTTACGCTTACGGGAAGCCGATCCCGGGTTGAGTAGGATAGCTCCACTATATATATTTCATATACAATAGACAAGCTAAAAATTAATGTCTTCTAGTGCATCAGGGGCATCACCAGCCTTACCAGCTGTTTCACAAGAAAGAGAGCAATCCTTTGTCACAACTTCCATAAACTTGTCCGCGTTGAAGTTTTACAAGAATGGTTGAATATGAGCACCAAATATTTTCTCTCCCAAGTACCTTGGTATGTTTTGCTGGTTGTGTGCATGTTGCAATGTTGGTGGAACTCTGGTTGAGCCAAGTTCTGGACCAATGTTACCGTCATATCTTCTAATGGTGAATCATTGGCATCATCTCCTGCATCACAAAATCGAAAGCTTAATCACAACATCAATCTACATAACTGTCCAGTGTCCATCTAATTATTGTATTCAAGAAATGATTCATAAGACATGCTTGCCAAGAATTGTATGTTAAGAACTCATTTTGATGAAATAAAGAGTTTTTGGAGGTTAATTCTTATTTTCAAAAACCCTAATTGAAGGGCAAGTCATCTTTTTGATAAAATGAATTGTGTATCAAGTCCTCACTTTTATGATAAATCAATTGTATGTCAAGTCCTCACTTTTATAATAAAATAAGTTTTGTGTAAAGTCCTCATTTTGATTGATAAGAATTTTTTTGAGAAAGTTCTTATTTTAAAAAACTGGAGTCATCATTTTGATAAAATGAAGTGTGTATCAAGTCCTCACTTTTATGATAAATCAATTGTATGTCAAGTCCTCACTTTTATAATAAAATAAGTTTTGTGTAAAGTCCTCATTTTGATTGCAAATAATTTTTTTGAGAAAGTTCTTATTTTCAAAAACCTAATTGCAGGGCAAGTCATCATTTTGATAAAAAGAAGTGTGCATTAAGTCCTCACTTTTATGATAAATCAATATGTGTGTCAAGTCCTTACTTTTATAATAAAATAAATTTTGTGTAAAGTCCTCATTTTGATTGCAAATACTTTTTTTTTAAAGATCTTATTTTGAAAAAACTAATTAAAGGGGAAATCATCATTTTGATAAAATGAAGTGTACATTAAGTCCTCACTTTTATGATAAATCAATCTGTGTGTCAAGTCCTCACTTTTATAATAAAATAAGTTCTGTGTAAAGTCCTCATTTTGATTGATTAGAATGTTTTTGAGAAAAATCTTATTTAACAAAAAAAAACTACATTGTAATTGAAGGAAAAGTATTATTTTGATCAAATGAATTGTGTATCAAGTTCTCACATTTATTTGAGAAAATTATTATTTTCAAAAAAAAAATTGTATCTAGGCGCAGGAAATTTTATTTGAGTATTATTGAACACTTACAAAGGTCAAGTCAGGGTGAAAAGCTGGCTTAATACAGCTTACGCAGAAAAGCTGACTGTGAACATGGGCTCACATGGCAAAATCTGTTAACTAATTATTTAAGTAATTGCTTGAATGTTAACATTACTGACAATATGATGAATATCTAAGTGGAAGGAACAATTGTCGACTTGAAATATATCTGCATACTATGTACTTGTTAAAAAGATCGCAGAATAATAATTGAAAACAAGGGTATGTTATAATAATTGTGATGTGTTGTTCAATGTAGAAAAATTCATTTGTTTGTGATTTGAGTGGTTAATAAAATGTAATTATGTTTTATATGATATGGATATACGATGCTTTATTATATGCATGTTTAATGCTTTTAACAAAATACAGGTTGTATCAATCGTTGAAATAAAAAAAATCCCGTATTACGCTACTCGCTGTTTCCAATTCCGTATTATCATTCAGCCGGACTACTTCGACCCATTTAATGACGTCACATTACACGCACCGAAAATAGAAATATCGGTGGTCACATGACGAGACTTACATATCCTATTACAAAATATGTTACGCAGTACATCGTGTGAAGTCATTTCTGTGACAAAACACAATAGTTTTATCTAAACTCTGTAAGGACATGTCGGACCTGGTGTTTTTTAGCAGTAAACTTTGTGTTAAAAACGTTTTTTGGAGTGTGTGTTTATCATGCATAAATGTATATTCCGATAGGAAAACAATAAAATAGTGTGGTTTAAACTAAGTTTCGATAAAGACATGGAAGATAGAAGTGGAAATGCATATCGTTTAAACGTTTTTGTTATAAACATCGGATTAAAGTTGTCAACTTAATTGTTATAAAAATTGGATTAACGATAGCATTAAGGTAAGCGTGTCGGAAACCTGTGTTTACCCGGTTCGAATGTTTACACGTTAATTTACATAAACTGTATTCATACGCGTCTTAAATAAACTATGGCGTACCGTGTTAGTCAATGTTTTGTCAGTTTTGTTAAAGTAAAAAATACATTTGTTAACTGTTTTCGTTAGATTGTTGTATATAATAAAAGAAATATTACGCTAGTCAATTGTTCCAAGAGTTTGTATCACTCGAGTGGCTTGTGCTATTTCACATCACACGAGAGGCGAAGCCACTCGAGTGACAAAAACTTGGAACAATTGACTAGCGTGATATTCCGTATATATAAAATGATACCATACTTGAAAAAATGGTAGTGTTTACTTAAACATGAACCATTGTCATATTTTCTATATTGGCTACTGTATTAATTATGGATGTTTTTATTTGATAAGCATTTTATGCAAACGAAAAACGCAAATATGTAAGGCAGAACAATTAAAAGTTGACCACAATCTATTTAATAAACCTATGGACATTTAGTAGTCAGAACAGAACACAACTGTATTTACATCTAAGGTATACAGGTATGCAGTAAGAGGAACAATATATATTTCGTTATACAATATTTAAAAAGACATGTGCCTCACGGTTAACGTGGTACACTCATATGCAAGTAACAACAACAAAAGCAATAAACAAAATAATTAAACCAAAACCAAAAGCAGAAAAAGACAAAACAATTATATTCTCTGGGACAGGTTGAATCTAAGAGACTCATTGTTTTAAATTTTGGGTCATAATTACAACTAGGTTAAATCGAGTAATTTGATATTTCTCAAAAGGGTATTAGCAAATTTACTAAATTTTTGTAGAGATTCCACGTTTTCTATAAACATTATATACTAAAGTTTATTTACGCTGCAATTATGTCTTGAAACTATGGTTTTATCGATTCTATCGGTAGTAAAGTGAGTACATTTAAAATGTAATTTTCTTCATTGCCAAGGAAGCCTTCGTTACATTAAGTGCACAATCTATTTATTTCGGGTGTGCCGTTCCGTCTGTCAGTTTTGATTGGGAAATGATGATTAGCAGTGCGGAGCTTAAATATGGGTAGATACTTAGATTTTGGATGCAGCTTAAGGTCATTCTTAAATTCAAGAATGCTTTTAAATGAATTATAAAATTTACCTTTAGTTGATTGGTTCATGGCTTCATGCCACTGATGGATGTATTGATCAATTAGAGTACGTTTAATTTGTTATGATAGTGATTTCGTGCCGGGCGAGTTTTTGTTCGTGCCACACGATCGATTGTCCTTCCATATCTAATATTTGTTTAATTTTAGATATCCATTTAAAGTTATGCAAATTGTTATTGGTGAGATTAATATACATTGTTTTAGAATATTGGTTGTTATTATCTAATTCTAGCCCAGAAGCCTTTTTTGCTGTAAATAGTGCCATATAGCTAGTAGCTCCCACGTTCGCCACATAGCATATATGACGGAGTATTTTTACGAGACATAGTAATTTTTATTTAAAATTCCATATCTACGCGTTCAATATTTGTTTGTGGGAGCAGTGGTCTAATGGTAGGACGCTGGATTAGGGATCGAGAGGTCCCGGGTTCGAATCCCGCCCTGACCACTGGAATTTCCTTGAGCAAGAAATTTATCCCACCTCTGCTCCTCTCCACCCAGGTGTATAAAAGGGTACCTGTGAGGGAAATACGCGTGCCGTGGCTGCATACTGCGCCAAGATGTTAACGGACGACTTATGACCCAGTGATCAGGGGGAAATGTAAAGCGCCTTTGAACGCACATCTCGAGAATGAAAAGGGCGCTATATAAATGTGGTATAAAAAAAATAAAAAATAAATAATGTCTTTATTTTCATAGCCCCATATTTCGCATACGTTAGTATAGAAGGTTAAGCCCGCCAATAATATTCATCACTACAAAATGTTGCATGTGTTGAATACTCAGCTCATTTTGTTAAACATAATACTTTTATAATGCTTAAATGAAACATTTTAATATCTGTTGTATACATTTGTAAAGGCTAGAACATTGTTTGTTCCGATTCTACAAAATTGATATGCAAATAAATAAATTATTAATAAAGAGATATTTTCATTTTAATTCGATAGATGTCAACAGTACACATGTTTAGACTTACTTCAACAGGTTTAAATTTTTAAATACAAACATGTAACTTCTAAAACTACAAATCAGAAAATAAAGTAAGGAAGTCGAAGAAAAACTACATTCACATTTATATTTTCTAAGATGTACAATCGGTTTAGTAATCTGCCATAAGTCAGCATCTAACAAGTGTACACAATACAATTGTACAGAATACAAGTTGACGAATCACAATTCAACATTTTACAACGCATTTCCATATTAAGCAGTGAACCACAAAGTCAACCGGTGTTAGGGTACACATTGGCGTTATTCGTAGCTTGTTTTCTGTTATCGTGAAAGAACTTACTGTCATAGTCTCTAGAGGTCCAAGGTAGGGATTTATTAATTTTTCTCTAAATAGTCATCACTATTGTTATATTCATGGATGCAGATAGGTGTTAGGCACATTGGACCACACAATAAGTGGTTTCTCGACCACCTTCTCGATGTAATTTGTAAAAAAATTACTTGGTAACAAAATGTAAATGCTCAATTCACATGGCATTTATTAATTTAGATTTTTTTCTTAAACGTTTTGGTTTAAACATTAATTCTGTTTTGATTTGGAACTCTGACCCCATTACTTATTGATGGTGTTTGTATGAGTGACATTCCCAATAGATGGAATATTAATGCCCTTTGTATTTTTACAATCTAACCTAGTGCAGTTGTGTTCTCTCTTACCAAAGACGTAAAATAGAGACAGGGCTTTCATCGTGTTTAAAGTACAAGGGACCACAAGACAGAGATTGTGTGTGATTCATAAGTTCGAAGAGGAATCATGTATTGGTCCCCTTATCAATGTTTATTTTATAAAATAGACTGTTTGGCATCTGTGTGATATATTGTTTAATTAATATTTGATGGTTAGATTATAGACATTTATTTAAAGTCGCTCCTGAAACAAGTTTTGGCCACTTATAAGTCACACTCGACACCTTATTCCCGATGGAATCCATCACCACGAGGTTCTCATTACTTTTTTTGTGAAGAAGCCAATGCTTTCATGCAAAGTGATAAGCGTTAACCGCAGGTAGAAACTGGTACCGCTACTGTGCGTCTTTGGTATGATGCGGCTAAGAATTGAAGCCACAACCTCATGCACTGGAGGCAAACGCTCTACCACTTAGCTGTTGAGGCAGTTTTAAACTGTTGTTTCTTTTTTATAAGCTTGTAGATATGTATATTACCTTACAATTACCTATATATGTGTACACGTCGACACTATTACAAACAGATCAGATAGTGCTTAAGAATGGATCCTTGATGTGTAGGAAACTGGAAAGCAAGGCCCTTTTCTCAAATCAGAAAAAAAGCATGGTATAATATTGGTAACTAAAGAAACTTCAATAGACAACAAACAAGGATCATTGGTTTATATTGTAATTTGGTGTGAAACCACTGTTTTATTAACATGCATAATCTGAATTCATATGGATCTAATCATCATTAGTAATAACATAGAAACAAAAAACAAAAATATATACCTCTATTAATGCATTCACGTTGTATTGATTATGCAAAAATAAATCTTAAATGGTTTGCTCTAGGTCGTTAAGAGAAAAAGCTTTATGTAAACACCACTGAATTAAGCAAAGTCTCAATCCCTATCACTGCAGTTGTAATATTAAACTTGCTGCATAACAACACCATCTGTGTCGTTCAATGGTGTTAATGGTCTTCAAACACAGCCTCGCACCTATAAACTGGTACAAATCCTTTGGCGAATCCGTTTCAAGTCTGAAAAATAATTTACTTTTCAGACGACTTCATACAGTAACGTAAAAATGTCGTCTTTTGGACGTCTTTTTAAAGACGTCATTGTTATATCGCTAAAAGACGTCTTTTTGACGTATTTTAAAAGACGTCATTATCATATTGCTAAAACGAAGTAGAAGAGACGTTTATTTTACAATTTTCTCAGACGTCTTTGTAGTGTTACGTTAAAACGACGTACTATTACGTCTTTTAAAAGATGTCATTATTATCGCGGTAAAAAGACGTCTTTTCAACGTACTTTAAAAGACGTCATTACTATCTCGCCCAAAAGAAATCTAGTCGACGTCTTTAAAAAGACGTTATTATCATGTTGCTAAAAAAGACGTTGAAAAGACGTTTATTTTATACTTTTTTCAGACGTCTTTGTAGTGTTACGTTAAAACGACGTATTTTTTGCGTCTTTTAAAAGACGGCATTATTATCGCGGTAAAAAGACGTCATTTCGACGTATTTTAAAAGACGTCATTACTATCTCGCCAAAAAGACGTATCGTCGACGTCTTTAAAAGACGTTATTATCATGGTGCTAAAAAAGACGTTGAAAAGACGATTATTTTGCAATTTTCTTAGACGTCTTTATAGTGCTTCGTTATAACGACGTCTGTTTTACGTCTTTTAAAAGACGTCATTATTTTATCGGTAAAAAGACGTCTTTTCGACGTCTTTAAAAGACGTTATTATCATATTGCTAAAAAGACGTTGAAAAGACGTTGTTTATTTGGCGGCGACGTCGCGACCGCAAAACAACAAAATAAAGACATCTTAAATACGTCTCATGTTTGCTAGGTTACATTTGGTTAAGATATGGGACTTGTTAAGTGTACTAAGGGTGTCTGGATCGCTACCCTGTAAATCTTCACAGAAATTATCAATACAAGAAAATTGGACAGCGTGGCAGTTCTGGCATTCATATCTCCAATAAGAATTGTGACTTTAAATTTTGTGCACGTTATGTTTATTTCGTGGTCTAATTGTAGAAAATCAGTATCGTTTAGCAAATTAGATTTTTCTGGCAGAACATTAAGCACACCAAACATAATGTAATCGTCAGTGCTTATTAAAATTTGGGAAATATTAAGCCTAAAAACGTATACAATATTAGATTTTTTAGTTTCTGTCAAATGAAGAATGTCATTTTTTATGAAAATACATATGCCACCAGAGTTTCTCAGGTAAGTTGTATTTCTATTTTTTTGTTATAAATTTGTAATAAGGAACATCTACAATATCAGTGTTATCTAAGTGTGTCTCTGTGATACAAATAACATCATAACTATATATAAAGTGAATTAATTCTGGAAATTTGAGTTTGTGTTTCAGGCCGCGAATATTAAGAGTAGCGATTTTAAGCTTACTGTAACTCACTGTTAATATGTCCGCAACAGCGTACCTCTCATGGTCCTACTTGAACGTGCGGTCATATCCTGCCATGGTTGAATCGCGCTAGTCCCTGAACGGTCTAAGTGCCTGTGAAGAGTGACTGACCGGATGCTTCCGATCCTGTGGATATGGTACAAAAGCCCGACGGCCCATTGGTGCACGCGATCGACTTTTTGATCTACCGCTGCGTTCGCAGCGAGGTCGAGGGCTGCTCCGTCGATCTGGCACGGTGTGGGGTCTTGGGGACATCTCCGTTGCTGCACCTCGCGAATGATGAGTGCTAATTTGATAATCAGGATAGTTTTGTTCTGTTCCGCTGTCGATGGATAGTCGGTTTATTTGTTTATTGTCGTGGTTCGGGACTACCCCTGTGTCGCCCATCTGTGTCGCGTCACTCGGGCTTGCTCGCGGAAAACGTGCCACTGTTCCGAAATTATTGTTTGAACTTTTCGTGTTCTGCTTTTGGGCATGGTTGTAATATTTAGACGGTTTCCTTTCATTATAGTGTTCCAATTTGAGAATAAATCACGGATAACTCTGTTTCCAGACATGTGTTTTGCTGGATATGAGACGCTGTTGGTTCCGTCTGGACAGTCCGAGCCTATAAGCCCCACCAATAACAATTTGCTCGTGTAGCCTCATAGTGTCACGCTGAAAAGTCTTAATTTGCCCAACACTATTCACTGATGCGCTTAGGATATCCGCCGAAAATAACGAGATCTTGCTTCAGCATCAACGGGCTTTTACTCAAGTAAGGTTATTATAATGTTCTGTATTCTAACGAATTTTCAATTTCACTCACTTTGTAGCTGAGTTGTAGCACACTGTCAATTTTACGCCCAAAGTCGACCATGTTTGATTCGTTTGTTGACAGTTCTGAAAATAGTAGTGACAGCTTATCTTCAACACACAATTTTTTTTTGAATTTGATTCATCTCCGGTAACCACACGTTGTCGTTTGCTGTTTCGGACAGTCTCAGATGTATCATTTATTCTGATTGCGCTGCGGGGATTCTCTTTTCGATCTCACTCCGTTATTCATTGTTGTTTCACACAAAACAGAAAATCGATTTTTCGTCGAAATATCATGCACATTAATGTTTATCACTTCCTCAAGGCTCTCAATATACTCCTTATTTCGTTATTAATACCATAACATATGTATCTAAGCATAAATATTGTACGTATAAACTAATTGCTCATGTAAACTAATTTTTGTTATACAGTACTGTAAGTAGCATTTTGCTGGATTAAGTCCAATTATTTATTAAATGCTTTTTTTCATAAATGCTTAGAATTTTTTAAACAGAATACATTATTGTGAGCATTGTTAATGTATGTCTTAATTAAACAAATGCATAAACATTAAAAACCGTGAATAATCCTCCGGGCAGTTGTTCATCAATGTTTTTTACATAAACCGTAGAATATTAGCATCTCATGGCACTCGTGCGTTGGGTCTAAATCAACCGTATTGAGAGGGAAATGTATGCTTTATCGTTCATGAGAAAACTACTTCTTTACTCCACAGACTTAACTCATTGGGCGACTTAGGTATCTCTAATGTTGTTGTTTTTTCGAAAATATGGGTATTCTTATTTTTTAAAAGGCTATCATAAATATTCTTTTACGTGCTTACTGGTTTGAGTAAAGTTATTTGAAATTCCGCTATCCGACTGACGAATGTGCACGTATCGCCTGGCCTTCTGGGTAAATAAGCTTACATGCAGACTTGCGGACATGCATGCAGAAGCACGAACGCCGCGACAGATACAACTACGTAAAATTTGGTTTAAAATAGTACATTTGTTCATTGGTCTACAGTATGTACAGCAAACGATGAAATCATTCAAATTTGACGATCGGATGCATCAGAAATTTGGGAAGGTAGCCTGCAATATACCGATTGCGCTGTTTCGCTCCTTAAATGTTAGACGAGACGCATTGATTTTTCAATTAATGTTATGTTGTTTTTTCTGGTATATTAATGCAACGCAAATGAAGAAATCGAAATACAATTAGATTCATATCACGTTTCACCATGTTCAACTGCAAACCGATAAACCCACATCTTCCCCACGTGCAAAAGCGGGTTAATGATTTTATCGTTATCATGCACGGAATATAGTAAATAAATGATCAAATGTGCAATGTTTAATCAAAATCTTAACTCTTTATTGAGATATTCAAATTTGAAAATTGTTTCGTTAGAAAAGTCTCCAAGTGTATTTTTACAATATAAATTTTCATATCCAAGCTATATTAATAATAAACAATATAAATTTATTGTATTTATTTGAATACGTTCTAACACTTTAAAAAAACTTAGTTTGACATACTTACAAACCAGGACATGCATTTAATTAAGATGTAAGAACTCATAAATATAAGCATGTAACGTGCATGTAATTTGCTCTAAAACACCTTATTTCCTCTTCCTTAAATAGCGTTGTTATCAGAGTGCATTTAAGAAATTAAATTTCAAAAGTATGTATTGTTATATCAAAGAAAGAACTTGACACGCATCACTTTTGTAATGTTTTTGCCTACTTTTTAGTTAAGTGTTACCCGCCTGCGCATAATTTTCCCACTGTTATATCCACCAAAATAAAAATAACAGTCATTTATTAGCGAACGTTAATGCTTTCCTTGCTAACAGGTCGATACAGGAAAAATGTATTGTTTTCCCTTTTTTAAGTATGGCATTGACTATATCAATTATTTAGAAAACTTTAACCACAACAACGTAACGCACACACACAAACGCACACACAAACACACACACACGCACACGCACGCACACACGTGCACACACACATATATATATATTATATATCTTTATATTTATTAATGTATGTATATATACATTTACCCAGGAAGAATGCCTTATTGTTTTCATCATATCAACAAATAAATTGTTGGTATTTTAGAGTATTTAATTTAAAAATTATTATAATGTCTACAGTTATTGTTTACTTATTTTTGTTTATTTATCTACAGCGAATTGCTTACAATATGTTTAAGCATGCAGTTATTTGTTGTGTTTTATGCTCCCCATATATATATATATATATATATATATATATATATATATATATATATATATGGGGAGAATATAGTTGCCATGTACTTTCGTTTTTCCGTACTTCCGTACTTCCTTCCGTCACATTTTTGTTACAGTTTCCAATAGCGCCTTCAATATTTTACCAATATCTTACATATTTGGCACGCAGGTACCTTGCATGGACCTCTACCTTTACATGAGGTTTGACGTCACTTGGGTCAAGGTCAAGGTCACGGAGGCTATTAATAAGATTTTCCATCAAAGTGTTGTGACAGTTTCTCATAGCGCCTTCAATACTTTACCGATCTCTTAAATATTTGGCATGTAAGTACCATGCATAGACCTCCACCTTTTGATGAGGTTTGAGGTCACTGGGGTCACGGGGTCAAGGTCACCAAGTCTAATAATAGATTATCCATCACCATTTTGTTACAGTTTCTCATAGCGCCTTCAATATTTTACAGATCTCTTACATATTTCGCATTTAGGTACCTTGCATAGACCTCTACCTTTTGATGAGGTTTGACGTCACTGAGGTCAAGGTCACCGAGGCTAATAATAGAATTTTCAATGTCACACGTTTTTGTTCCACAAAATTAACCCATATGTCGACAAAGCATCACTCGGAAGCATCCATCAGTTTTACTGATTTCCTTGTTCAATTTAGTGCAAAAAAAAACACAAATTGTTTCCTTGTTATGTGTCTGTTCTGTTGAATGTCCTTGCAATAAACTTTCATAGCTTGAATCATATTTTATCACATGCTATACCTTGATTTCAATAAAATACAGCCATTACGCATTTTGTTTATATTACCATGTGTAATACAACATTTTTAAGCGTTTTTATTGGCTACTAAATCAATAACTTATCAATCGCATGGCTTTATTTTGGTGAAATGACTTCGTCAACATGAAATGACGACAGGATAGTAAACAAATTTTAGATCTACCTAAATTTGTTTGTTAATTTAAAGGGGCCTTTCAGGTTTGGGTAAATTGACGAAATTAAAACAAATTGTTTCAGATTCGCAAATTTTCGTTGTAGTTATTATATTTGTGAAGAAACAGTAATTCTGAACATTTACCATGCTTTAAAATATCCATTACAATCATAATGTTGACGATTTAAAAACCTGAAAATTATAAAGCGTTGCAACGCAATACGATTTAATTATTTGGAGAGATCCCTTATTGTCGTTATATTTTGTTAAACTATGAGGATTGCTTATATAAAAAATAAAATACATCATTCATAGTGTGAGCAGGAATGGCCTAGTGGTCTAAGCGCTAGACTTTCTCTCCAGGGGTCAGTGGTTCGAGCCGAGTAGAGGGTTACTTTTTTGCTTTCTTTATTTTGTTTATTTTTTAATGGAGTTTTTTTTTATCAAATGTTTACATTTATCAATATAAATCATTTTATGACAAACTTCAATACATTCCCGAATCTGTGAAAAGGTCCCTTGAAGATGTATTTAATATAGTTTAAAAGCGTGTGATACTCAAAGCGCTGAAGGTGCTGCAGTTGTTCGCTCTTTTAGTGTATGCAATAGCAGTCAGAGGAAATGAAGTTCGACCTTTTATATTAAGCAAATCGAAAGGCCATGAAATGTAAACATAAATATAATTTCACTAAAATTGTCTACAGGGTCGAGATTTTGCTTCTTCGGGGTGAGAAACAGCAAACACCTCAACAGAGAAAAAATGAATTTACTTGACTAACGAAAACTTGAGTAATAGTTGTAATTTACAGCTGGTTTAGTTGTTACTGAACGATTTTGAACTTTGAGTACCCGAGGCTAGAAACCCTACCAGTCCAGTAGGGTATCCACCAACAAAACTCAATGCTTTCACAGCCTCACCATCTACTTAATCGTTCAGTCTCTTACAGTGCGATACATTCCATATCGCATAGTATCAAGGCCAGTAAGCGGTAAGTGTGTCAGGAAATAACAAAGCTATGGCATATGCTAACGCGATACAACAAACATCGTTCGGCGTATGCTAACATTTCATGCACACTAGGGTACATCAATAAGACACGTGCACTTTACTAGATAGTGAATGTTCTTAGACAATTAACATGATAGTCATCTTTTTTAGTTCATTTAATAAAAAACATTCTATAAACTTAACGAATGTACTTATCATAATATTATTGATTAACGATACTGTAAATAATATATAAACCAGTCAAATAGTATGGCAAACAACTCAAACATTTATGTTATGAACGCGCGCGAATACATATGTAAAATATGTATGTGTGATTCATGATAGTGCGGTAACCTAATGCTTTTATTGCATTTTACACATAGTATTTGTGCATTTTAGCTATGGATAAATTTTAATCAATATATACTTTTGATAAATACATATTAAAATATAGCTAAACAGCTCGTACAGATATGGGTGGGATTCAGTTTACATTTATGAAAAAAAAACATCCGCAACATAAGTCACCACAATTTTAATTGACCCACTGTTAACACGCTTGATATATTAAAGCTTAAAAACAACTGTACAAACGGATATTATTCAAATTCATAGACTGTTTTACCATACGCCTATATCCTGTATCAAAAAACAAACAACCAAACAACTTATACCCTGTAATGAAATCCCAACAGCGAATTGAAATCGCTACAATTTTAGCTTTTTAATATTTATTTTAATTTTTCAGTAAAAATATTTTTAAAGTATGAAGTTTAAAAGAATCTTTTTCTATCATGCCTTAACATGGAGTACGAGCTAGGTAACATTCTCTTCTTATATGCTTGCAGACAATTTGCTGATAATGCACTTGTATACAATGTCAGCGTAATGTCTGTATTAATGTCGAGCTTATTGATCAATGTCTCTATCACACAAACATATAAAGTCAAAATCTGTGCATGATTACTTAGTTGTAGGAAATCAAGTAAAACATAATATCAATGAAAGCTTCTTTTTTTATTCAATCAGTACATGGTCATTAAAGAACATGTTGGACGGTGTCCTTAGCTCCAAATAACAGAAAGGTTTCGGTGTCTATATGTAACACTGATTGTTTCCTTCTCTTGTTCTTCCTCTAGGTCGGTTGGTGGAGGTTTCAGAACTTACTATTGAATTTGAACTAATCTCGCGGTGCTATTAAGGATTTCAAAATGAATTGCTGCAAATATAAGCCTATTTTAGAATGTTTGTCGCTCAAACTATTAGATAGAGTCTGTCAATGTTAAATCATTAAATTTAAGGTGGCGCATGACTAGCCCAACCTCTTACTGTTCATTGCGTATTGTATGCAATATCATGAACTTATAATACTCTGCTCCTTTAAATGCTTGGAGGGTTTAAACGATTAATATACTCTTTTTTTTATTTCACCGGATTGAAACGTGTGATGCGCACATTCCCCATACGTTTCAGATGAGTCAATCACATGAAAACAACTATTAGGCACATATTTATGTAAAAGCGTCATTACCAAACTTCAAAAGCAAGGACATTTAATGTGATGAAAATCATCAAAAACAAATTAAATATTTTACATCCTAGTTTATTGAAGCATACATTAACTCGTTTACTCTCAATGGACTCAAAATTTCCGTTACCAAGCACGTACAGTCCCAAGCTCATTAAAATAAAATCCTAACATTCACTCAACGATTTTTCGTTGTAAGCCGGATGTTATAAAAGCGTCAGATCGGGGATAATTTAAAATTATAATATTGAAACAATAGCCATGGATTCTTCGAATTAAAAACCTCAATTTTCTCGAGTTTAACATGATTATATATGTATATTGTTCTTGAGCGAAGCATATGTTTCACTTTAATTGTGTGATATGTGCAAAAATGATTACAACGCCTATCTGAGAGAGTCGTGTACTTCATATTCATAATGCTTACATTAATAACGTAATGCTACATACAATATATGTTGGAACGTTCAACTGGTTTTATAGCTCGTGTTATTTTTGTTGTTGTTGTTAATGTTGTTAAAGGCCTTTTAGGCCACTTTGAAATATTAATAAAAACGTACAGCAATTGTACAACATAGGCCAATAACTGCTGCAATTTTATTTTGTTAATGTTCACAATTGTTAAGATAAATCGGGTGTAATAGGGTGTATTACTTTAACAAGTACACACTATATTGTGGTACATGTATGTATTTCGTATAAATTCAAATCACAGTAAGCCTAACGTTAGTGTTTATTTATTTAATTTCTTTGTAAAACTAGTACCTTCTAAAAAACTCGGATTTTGTAAATTATTTGTCAATATTTCTATAAACAGCGCATGGTTACGATCTTATAAGTTTTTATAAAATTAAAAAAATAAATATGATCCTGGTAAGCTTAATATTGCGACTTGCTTTGAAGATTTAATTTTGTGAAAAACTGATAAGGCCAAAACAAAATAATGTTGTGGTTCAGGTTACGGGCCAAAAAATATTAGGGTAGGTAGGTAGGAAAAACATTTTATTTTTTATTTTACTTTATTTTGTTGAACGGCTTTTTCCAATACATACATAGGCAATCTAGCACAAAAACCATTTAACTGCTGATAAGGATGAATGGCCAATACATGGCTTCAACTTGGCTGTAGCCTTGCATTGACTTTTTATCCATATTAAAAAGAAACTTCAGAAAACTTTTTATATAGAGAAAAATACTGTAAATGTTGATGAATAATAACCCGAAAATACTTTGAAAAACATAGCTTAATTACTAAGGCTAACACCTTTTGATAGTCATACCTAAACTGAAGGCTTTAAAAGCCCTGAACTCAGAAGCATGGTCGCACTTTTTATGTAAAACATTAAATAAAATTGACGAAGAAGATGATTTCTAAATTGTGTCGCAGAAGCTCTATGCATTTAATACGTAAAGCGCCTCCCCGATGAGTCGGAGTAAGTGAACTAGGGCTGGCCCAAAATTTCTCTGAGCCAACTTGTTTCCGTCTTTCGGTGCGCAAAAACTGGTTTTGAAATAATTATATATATATACTATCAACTTGCTTATATTTCTGTTTAATGACAACAAGGGCATAGTACATATCATATATAATATACAGTTTTCAATATAGAAATAATTAGTATGGTACTTGTCAAAGTACAAACAGAAGTTATTTTATAGATGTACATTTAATAGTGGTGTCGATGGTCCCAAATTTGAAATCCTGAAAATTAGGCTGGGGGTATTGGAACCGCAGCCGCAGGAACCCAACAGGAATGAAGGGCAGTGCCCCGCCACCCCATCAAAAGCCCATACTTATTGTGCTTTTTTTTTATAGTCTTTCCACTTGTATTTTCAGGTGGAATACAATTCGAAATAGTATAAACCACACCGTCGTATCACTGCATGTGTATTCGTCATTCTATTTCTTCTATAATGAACTTCGAAATAAATTATAATGGACGAAACACACAATGTATCCGAAAACGACAGTATGAAAAATTGTACGCGTTTGCACATAAAATAGAATGTGCATATCGTTTTTGACAGCAGAAAATGAAAACCAGAAACCTTGCAAATATCGAATTGGGTTGATAAATTGCTTTACACTAGCACATTATGTGGGTAAAAACAACTTAATTATCACCTTTTAATTTCCAAACGTTAATCGGCAGAAAGGTGTAACATCATCGAAGATAGAACTAATTATTTAATTATCATCCTTTAATCGATGGATTGATAGTCAGGAGAAAGGTGTACAGTAATCAGCTTAAAAATAATTTGTTTATTGTTACGCTTCTTTTCATTTGTGTATCTTTATTACGACGTTTGCCATCGGCCGCTATATTGTTTGCGGACGACAGTATCAACTGTGTATTCCGAGTAAACAGTGTATGCGCATAAATGACCCAATATAATTTGTGAGCAAACTCAATGCTGATTGGCCAGCTACCACGTTGCACTTCAATAACAGTAAGGTCAAGCGATGTTTAATGCTCTGGTGCAGACTGGTTTCGTTTTTTGTTGAAATTGCGAACACTTTCATTGATAAAAAGACAAAATATTGTAAACCAGTATGTATTTAAATGGCGGATGTTTTCATTGAAATTTTACGAGATGTTAGCATTTTCGCAAATCAGATTTTTCTTGAGCCGAATTCTCAATACTTTTGCAAATGGCTGAAATGGCGAACGACAACGCGAGCCTCACCGGACGAGGCTAACGGTGCGGTGCGCTCGTAAAACGCACTCCGTTAAAAAAAAGTCGGCGTGGCTAAAAACCGTTCCTCCGGAGTCCTGTAGGCCTATAGTTTTAATGTTACCCGCGATTTTTTTGCTTTTGGCTTTTAATTTCGAATAAAATGTTGTAGGGGTCGCAGCAAAATAATAGGCTCGGTCGGGTAACCGTAACCACAACATTATTTTGTTTTGGCCTAAAAAGTCTATGTTTCCTCAAGATATAAAGTTAAATTTCCAAAACCACTTAAAATCGTGATTAAATAACTAAACACCAACGCATGAACAACCCTGAATAGTAAAATGACACTACATAAAATTTAAGGGTAAACGTAATGTATGCAAGTAAAATATGTAAATTCTCTCGCAAAACTGTGCATTAAACTTAATGGAAATTTATATTAAGAAGATAATATTGTAAAACCATAAAATTCGTGTTACGAATTTTTGTGGATTTCGTTGTGCCGCTGAACCACGAATTCAAGTATCAACGATTATTTTTACATTTTTAATCCGAAATCGGTCCTTCCGAATGACATTGCCGACATTCTCTATTGTTTTCGGTTATCTGAGATATTTGATTGAGATATGCTAGGTAATACAATATGTTGTTTTCTTGATAAGTGTTTGGGTAATTACTACTTTTAAATCAAGCACGGAATTCAAACTGTACTCAACGATTGTTCTCTTTTACTTGACGTCGTCAAATTAACAGTTTTCAGATTTATCACATATGTCAATTAGTGCCAATTTAAGTCAAAAGAGACATAACGGTTTTCACACCTGTATTTTTGGGGACCTTATTACTCAATTGTTACTAAGGGGACCGATTGAGCAGAGAATTGCAAATTTGTTTATGATGATGATGATGATGATTGATTATAATGATGACTGATGATGATGATGATGATGATGATGATGATGATGATGATGATGATGATGATGATGATGATGATGATGATGATGATGATGATGATGATGATGATTGATGATGATGATGATAATGATGATGATGATGATAATGATCGAGCACATTCTTAACATAACCTGAACATTATTAAAGCAGTCAAATACTTATCGTTAACCGTTATTAACAGATTTCTTCTAAATAGCAAGTAAATGGTAATCGATGTTTTACCTTATTTTTATTTCAATTGAAACAGCTTATCCTTAATGGTCTTTAGTACAGGAATTCAGAAAAAGGACAAGTAAGTTCGGTGCAGGCTCTAACCGTCGACTAACGGACAATAAACTGTTTGGCTTCAATCACTAAATGTCACCCCAACCCAAACACACTCTGTACACACAATGCGATAATTATTTATAACAACAACAACAACAAAAAATCGAGTATTATCAGTATAAGTTTGTATATGGCTGCAGCTATCGACAAAACTCAGGATCGCGATAATTTCAAAGATACAAACTTCTTTAATTTTGTTTACCCAACATTATTGATTGAAAGACGATTATCTTACTTTCATCATTAGTTATTCACAGGCGTTGTTGAGCGGAAATGTAAGAGCGTTGAATAATGAAAAGTCAGCAATAGACGCTCAACATGAAGCGTTTTTAATTTCTGCTGATAAACACGTTCAAAACCAATTTTCTACTGAATTAT